>NW_008608707.1:0-12052 GCF_000691845.1 Merops nubicus | reverse complement strand
TTTTTTATTTATTTTATTTTTTTTTTTGGCACAAACTGTTCCTTGCTTGATGCATTCAGCTTTAACTCTGCCATCTAAATAGGTACTTATCACTTAACATGGAGGTGATGGCTTGACATGTTTTCTGTCTCCTGCCCTCCCCTCCACGGTAGGGAAGCCGTCAAAGTGTTGCTAATAGCTGTTATCGCTTGGGAACTGTAACCCGAAAGCAATGAGTGATACCAGGCCTTGCTGCGATTTTCCCCCTTAACTCTGCTAGCCATTTTTTATGTTACTGCTGGAGGATCCCTGACACCAAGATGCTACTATTAGAGCTGAGTTTCCTAGAAGCTTTCCTAGGGTCCACATTTGCTCCTGGGAAAGTTAGAGGTAAAATTATCTAGTGGCTTTTAGCTGGCAGAGATAAAGGTGTGATGGAGCTGGGAATGAAAGGTTTAAATGTGAGTGTGAACAGTGAACAGAAATAATGGCATTGGCAACTTCTGGCCTTTGCTGAAAGATTCCAGTGGTCCACAGGCAGAATAAGCTTACAGAAATGTGAGCTACTGATTTATTTCTGTGCATATTGCAGTCACACCTGGGACTGTGATAGAGTTCTGGGTCCTCTTGGGCAGGACACCAGCTACACAGTGGGGAAAGGGGCCCCTTCCAGCAGAACTGCCCATCGGTGCACTGGGGCAAAGAGGTCTGGCCAAGGTCCGCTGGGGTCTGCGAGACTCACCGGCTCCCTTCTGCGACCACATCCCTCTCGTCCTCCCTCCCAGTTTCCCTCAGACTAATGGGAGGGCACAGCTGTTTGGCCCAAGGGGAGCAAGGGACTTTGTTTGTTCTTGGGGTAATTTGTTTAATGGAATAAAGCCTTGCAGAGATTTAGTTTTGGAGTGGTCCTGGTATTCATCACCCTAAACTGGCAGGGAGTGCAGCCAGCCAAAACTCATCCTACGTAATGTCCCCTCCTTCCCGTATCCCATGTGGACTGTTCTTGTGCCTCTGGCTTGGCCATAGCTTTGCCACAATACTCAGATTTGGCTTTTTAAACTTTCTGTGTAAATCACAGTTACAGAGGGAGGGGGCACAAATATGGTGAATGCCTTCTCCAACCTCCCCAGTAAGTCAGTAACACAAGAGAAGGAGGTAAAACCCCAGGGCCCTGACATTCGTCCCCTGTTCCTACCACCAGACATGATACGGAGAAGTTAAATGATTGTGCTAGAAATTTCATCTCAAGTGAGGCAGCCGGCAAGGGCTTAATACAGATATTCTGTCAAGGTTTAAGGCTCCAAATCTTGCTTTCTTCAAAGCTCTTTTTCCTTGGAGGGCTTTAGTGGTCAAATTTCCCTCTAGATGCTGTAATTCTCTCTCAAACTGCTTGGTGAAGCTGTAAAATCACAGGGGTGGGTGGGGGAATCAAAGGGCTCTGGCACTGTGGCTCCGTTCCCAGCTCTGCCGGAGGTCTTGGAGCAGCGTGCTGGCTGCCTGCCCACGGGCACTCTCCAAGGAGCTGGGTGCACACCTAAACAAACTGCCCACACGCTTCTGCTGGGTGGGTGTGGGAGATGGATTTTGGTCCCGTCCGCTCGCGGCAGCGCGCGTTTCCAGCAGGAGCCAGCGCACCGGCCGGGCTGTTAGTGGGAAAGGCAACTTGCAGCAGCGGAAAATAAATGCTGCAGGGAGTGCTCTGGGCTTCCTGAAGTCTGGGGCATGACTGGCTTGGACACACCTTCAGAGAGTGTCCTCCTGAGTGACTGGTGTTGGGTTTCCCCGTGGTGACCCAGGATGATAGTAAAGAACCATACTGGTGAATGGACCATGGAGCCACTGCCTCTAGCTCAGCAAAGACATCCTCCATCCCCTCCCATGGTCACAAAGCATGTGTTCCCAGGGATACAGAAACTTCCTGGTGATGAATTTTTTTCGCACTCCTCATCTTCCTCCTGGTGTCTCAGACATATCATCAGAGAAGGATGCTATGTGTGTCCAAGACTCTCCTTGAAGTCCAATGCCTGAAGAAGACCTTTCACAGAGGACTAGTTGTGCTTTCTGCAGAGGAGATGGACTTTCAGCACCTTTTTGCACCTCTGTCTTCTGCAAAGCATAGGCATGATGCAGCCTGCCAAAAGCAAGCTGTTGCTTTGACCTGGGTGGGCGCAACGGGCTACCTGGATCTCAGAAATATGAAGATCCAGGCACCAAACGCTGTCACAAGCCTTGAGGTGAGCATCCAAGCTTGCAATCAGGGACAGAAACTGCAGCTGGGAGGAGACAGTGTTTTTCCCCTTACTATCTGCAAGCCACAAGACTTCTTGCAGGCACCAGGCAGCTATCTCAGGCCCTTTTCCCCAGCCAGAGGCAGAGCCCAGATTGCTGTCACCAGCTTTCCTAAGTAAGTGGCAGTCAGGGTTGGATAGAAATCTCATCCTGAGGCTCAGTACACAGGTTTGGAAGCTGCTTGTCCTAGTGGTTTGTCCACACTGGCACGGCATGATCATCTGGGCTTGGTGTCTCACAGGAAGCAAAGGAGGATCCTGGGTGCTGTGGAGCTCCACAGTGCTCAGTGCTGCCCTCCGAGCTGCCTTGGCACAGAGTGAGCCCAGGCACCGAGCAGACACGTTGGCCAGAGCCCCCCAGCTCAGAGCCCTTGCGGGGCCATCACTGCCTCCGTCGGCTCCAATAACAGGAGAATCTGATGTAATAATCCTGTATTCATCACAACCCACGTTGAGTGATGGGATTTTCTTTGACATATTGCCATGAAACTTGGCCCAATGCGATGAGTGACAGCTCTTCAGGGGCAGGAAAGCAGCGAGGGAGGGACATGCATTTTTATCTGGGCTTTTATTGCCAGGAGAGGTGTTTGCTGGGGCAGCTGTGGAGGAGGGATGGGAGCAGAGCCAGGAGACAGAGCACGGTGGGGTTGAATCCCTGCCCTCAGCTGCACCCTGAGATGAGCCTTAGGGCAACACAGAAGCAGTGATGGTAGTGATATTATATGAGATTGTCCTAAATGAGTCCTAAAATGGCCCTAAAGTGATCTTAAAGGCACTGGTGACCACAAAAGTAACATGGCCAGCCTGCACCACACCCCAGTGTGTCCGAGTGGAACCAGCCTCCCCCTGCCTGTGGTGCCAGGGGATGCTCCCAAGGGGTGGGGATATGCCCTTCTCCCGCTGCTGAGCTGCTGGAGCTGCTGGCCCTGTTGTTGGCTCCAGGAGGAGGACAGTCCAGGAAACGTTCCTGCAGTCCCTGTGACCCCTTCCACCAGTGCCCAGGGTAGGAACTGGGACATGGCACAGGTCCCAGCTCTCCCTAGGCTGTGCCTGCCAGACCTCCAGTGAGCACGGGCCGAAAGCTCACTCTGGGGTTCTGTCCCCCATCCCTCTGCCTGGGACCCCTGTCAAGGGTGGCCCAGAGGCTCAGTTTGTCCCCAGCACGAATTTCTTGGAGGGACTTCACATCCCCATAGACTATTCCCAGCCCATGTTGCAAACATTAGTAGGCACAAAGAGAAAGTAGCCTTCATCACTCCACCACCCTGGTCCTCAGTCCCACCTGGTTACAAAGGGGCCTTTAGTACCAAGCTCAGGTGAAGGTGACAATACTGTGCCCTCCCATGCCACACAGGACTTGTCTCCCAGCAAAAGCCCTCTGGAAATAATGAATCCTCCTGGGCTGAGACGCTTTCAAGCTCTCTGAGAAGGGTATGAAAGATTTCCTGATTTCACCCTCTCCCTCCCTGCTCTCCTGGCTTCTTGAAGTTAATGTTCTTAGCCCCAGACGTGACGGGCAATGGGAAAAGATCCATGTGGTGACAGAGGACGATTGATCTCTTTTACATAGAATGACGCTCCAGTCCCAGTTTAATCCCCTCGCTCAAGGCAAATGAGATTCTTTGTCAATGGAAACTTCAAAAGCCCGGCCCTGCTGTGAGATGGACCTTCTTCTTTATCTGGTCTCTGTCAGTCACTCACTGCATTTCCTTCCAAACAGCTAATCTGTCTTCCTAGCTGTCCTTCTCCCTCACAGGCAATGTGTTTGGGACTGTTGAGTTATCTACACTCAGACCTGACAAGGAGGGAAAGGGAAGCTTGCAGCGTCCAGCTGCTTTCATTTTGTGGGTGCCCTTTCCAGCTCCTTTGAGACATCCCAAGGCAGCCTCATGCCCAGTGGATTTTCAGTGGTGAGTGAGTTTGGGGATTGCTTTCTGCTCTTGTTTTTTGTGGGACAAATAGTCAGATTAGAAAACTCTAACAGTCTGGGAAGAGAGTCAGAGAGTTAGGAGACTCAGAGGCTCTCCTCCCGGTCTCTCCTGGGACAAGGCACAGGAAAGAGGATGGTCACACAGGAAGAAGGAATGCCAAAGGTGTGGAGCACTGTGGAGTATTGCTGCAATTGTTATTTTCCCTTGGAGGGTTTGGGAAATTGTTGGGTTGACTTGTGAAATGTCCCTGCCTGATGGGAACTTGGATCAGCACAGTGGCTCCCTGGCCTCTTGCTTGGTGGGACAGGCAAGCTCTTGATGTGTTTGGAAAGACACGCAGCACCAAGGGGAAAACCTAGGGCTGAAAATTCAGTCTCCATTTTGACAACACATGTCAAAAATGACCCAAAATTTCCAGAAGAGAAAGGGAGAGCAAGACCTGGAGTTGATTCTATTAGAACAAGCATGAAAACACTTCCCTTGAGAGATGCCCTGTGCTTCCCTGGGAGCCAGGAGCCTGCCTGGCTTGGACTAAGTCCCCAGCAGCACAGGAAAGCCTGCACCACTTGCCTTTGCCTGCCTTTGAGAGCACAGCATGGTTTTCAGAGGCCATGCAATGCCCAGTCATCCTGCAGTGCTCCCTTCCACCCCCTTGCCTGCCCAAGCTTTGGTCATTCCCACCACTGTATCGTATAAAGTCCAGCTAACAGGAAGACCAATTAGTAAATGATACCATGATGCTTTGTGCATTTTGTATTTTTGCATTCTGAGCCAAGGAGATGGGAGGTGGGTCCTGGGGAGGGGGAATACAGCTGAGATGGAGTCTTTTAGTAATTTGGGCTCCTCCTTGGGTGTGCTTCACTCCCCTGAGACAGCCCCACTCTCATCTTCCAAAGCCAGCATATGGCTCTGGCTCCAGGAACTCCCACATATGATTTCCCAGGCTAAGCTCAGACTGCATACAATCAGGTCTCATTAGCTGTCATTAGACACAATCTGGAGTCCCAGAGCCACCAGGTCCTTCAGCCCCCCCGTCCCTCAGCTGCTCAGGGAATGAGAGAGTCCCATGTGGGGGGACAATCACTCCAGCCCAGTGAGGGTTGGGGCAGCAGCTTCCCCCAGTGCTGGGCACCCGCTAAGTGTGGCTGCCTTCCTGGGAGACAACGAGGAGCAGGAGAGGGAGCAGGCTGGGAAGGTCAGGGGTGTAAAGAGCAACCCTCTAGGTGGGGGGGGAAGTGTGCCAAGTTGTGCTCACTTACCTTGGGAGTGCCCGCTGCCATGGCATCCTTCAGGATGGTGCTCTTGCTGCCAAGAGAGAAGAGAACGGGGTCAGAGGCACAAAACCACTGCGGTGGGCAAGGGGGGGAGTACTTAACGGATCTCATGAGGTCAAATATCACATCACATGGCTTCCACTTCCCAGACCAACGGAAGCATCCTTGACCTGACCAGAGGGGCACGGAGAGGAGGGCAATGCCAACTGTTTCTTCAGCTGGAATAAAATGGTCCTATAAGTGGAACCCCCCCAAACGTAGATATAGAATGCAGAGTCAAATCTGGACTCTCCCCCTCCTTGTGGGCTTGCACAGCTCCTCTCCCTCCCAGCCCTGAGGAAAAGCAGGGAGCAAGCCTGCAGGGGCACAGGAGAGGGGAGACGGGGTGGAGAGCCCTGCATAGGGTTAGGCACAATAGAAAAAAAATAAAGGAGAGAAGGAAATAGAAGGAGATTAAATCGGCGTAAGAGCAAGGGAAAGAAGCTCCCTTCAGCTCCAGCCATGCCATGGAGGCAGCAGCTCTGCCGGAGGCTGGAGTGATTTGTTAATTCAGCTTGTTCCCCATTTAGCAGGGAAGGAGGTCCCTGCCACGGTGCTCCTCCTCGCCTGCCCTCGCCAGCGGGAGATGCTATAGATTTAATAACACCTTCCCCCTCCAGACAGGTTAAACTTGAAACAATTACATATCAAAGCTGACATGGTGGGGAGGCCTGCACTGTAATTTTTTGGTTATTAAAGTAATCTCTCTCATGTAAATTCTCCTGCTAACATGCTGCAAACAGCATTAGGAAATAAATTATTTCCCCATGATTCGATTTGTCAATGCAAAGCACCTGCAGCAGGCAAAAGGCTCTTGAAATATGTTGCCAAGCCCAGTGCCTGTGCTTGTAAGTACGCACTGGTGGGGTGGCTGGCTCCCAGCTCCCCGTAGCCCCGGGGAGATGATGGATGGGTGCATGGAGGGGGGAGGTTAGTGGGGGGAGGCGGAGGTTGGGGAAGGGGGGAAATGGAATTGTGTTTAATAACAAAATTTGTATGCAAGCCTGCATCCCAGGCTAAGGATGAGTGATCGGCAGCCAGAAAGTATTAAAAAGCCTCGCTAAACAGATGCTGACAATAGAACAAGACATATCAAATCAGATCTACTTCAGAAACATTAATATACACACGCACACACGCTCGCCCGCGCGCGCGCGCGCCCGGCCCCACACACCCGCGCTCCTTTCTTCTCAATCACAGCAATATGGGAGACATCAATAAATTTTTATGAGACTTTTAGAAGATCAACACGGTACTAGATGTGACAAAAAAGCAATGTGCCTGTCATGTTCGCTTTGTCGGGGACACTTTAGCCCCAGATGCCGAGCTGCAGCGGCAGCGGGGAGAAATTGAATTTGGCTGGCTTTAATCTGCCTTGATTTGGCAGATGGCTGGGTGTTACGAAATGAGCAGGGATGGAGGAAAGTGTTTTCTCCCGGGGCTACAGCCCCACTTCTCAGTGTCACCAACCTCACCCCCCACCCCAAAATGGGGAGAAACACGAAGTTATCCATTGCCAAATGCCACGGCTCTGCTTCCAGAGCAAGCAGCTGCGGTTCCTGGGGATCACCGATGGGGCATCGCCTCACTCGTGGGCCCCTTGCCCTGAAGGGGTGCACTGCCAGATGCTTGCTGGGGGTGCAGGATGCCCTCTGTGCCCTGTCCCCCAGCTATGCCCCCTCTGCACTCGGGAGGTGGCACAGAGCAGACTCAGTCCCCGCTGCTGCCCAAGATGCAGCCCTGGCACCACCTCCAGCACGGAAGGGATGGGAAAGATTTCCACTCCCTCCCCATCTCCAGTGCTACCCTGAATTTCTCAACCGCCCAAAGTGTGAAACAACTTTTCTTTATAATCCAAATGCCAGGTTAAAAGTAACCAACTAAATACCTCCCTTTCCTTTTTAAAGACGTTTAAAGTTATTCTAAAGAGGAAGAATCTCATTAATTGCTCCTAGAAATGGTGTTAGCATCAGGAAACTGCAGTTTTCAGGATGAGAGTCTCTCTGGTCAGCTGAAAGGCCAGGCCTGTGCTTTTGGGGATGACAGGGAAGGGAACTGATTTAGATAACCTGGCAGAGCTTATTTTATTCTTCATTGGGAGAATTATTATGGACCACACCCCCCCTTGCAATTTAGCCCCACTCTATTGCTAATAGAGTTTGCAATTTCTTTTTATTTACTTCCAGAGATTAGTCAGGAATGGGCACAAGCTCCAGTCATCCATGGCCCAAGACCCTGCAGTTTAAGGATGCTTTCCTCCATACCATTAACCAACCCCCCGAATTACAGCGGCTGCAGCCCCTCACGCCTTTTAAGGATGCTGGCAGCAGGCCGAGAACTGAAAGGCCGTCAGCGAAGAGAAACCTTCCCCTCCATAAACACTGCAGACAAATTAAAAATGGTAAAAGGGAAATCAAGACCTTTAAAGTTCAAACACTTTTTGGTGCCTTTTAAAGTTTTTTTGCTCTAGGCCCTTGCAGAGAGCACAATCTTTGGAGACCTTGGGATTCTCTTTAATCACCCAGCCAGGCTGCAGTGGTCTGAAATGATTACACATTTACATAGTAATAACCCCAACACTCCCCACATTATTTCATGGCTAGCATATTTCCACTCGGCGAGTGATCCATGTGTTTTAAATTATAACCTGTACATAGGAAATTAGTTACTAAGTACGATATTCACAGGCTCGTCTGACACTTCTAATTAAGGTGATTTACACAGAATTATCCTACGAAATAAAAAAATGGTGTTTTGCTAGCTAATAAAATATAATTACTACCCGCTTTTATAAGTTACAGTTAGTTTTAATCTATTTGGGGAATTGTTTATCTAGTTCGTTATAGCAAAACAACTTCTGTCCCTTTTAGGCAACTCCCCCAAAGTACCAAGGAAGACAAGAAATGCCCTGAGAAGACCCAGCTATTTGGGCAGGCTCCTTCTCTCTTTCCCAATGACTTTGCATTTCCAAGTGATAGAAGGCTCACCACTTCCCCTTCTCAGGGCTGAGATGCCACTTCTGGCCATGCATTCATCCATTCTCACGTGTTTGGGTGCCCTACACCTCTGCCAGGACAAAACAAGGTCTGGTGCTGCTGTAGGGCTCTGGTGCTGCTTAACATTAATGGGAGCTGCATGGCCAGATAACCACATGCCCCAGGGCACTCACCAGGGACCAAACCCTCTTCTATATTAAGGCACATCAGATTTAAGAGGAACATTTACTCTCAGCAAGATCCTCCACAACGAAGGCAAGACTCAGGCTACACTACAGACATGCAGAAGTCTTTTAACACTAGGCATGGATTTTGTTGGGAAGCATTCCCAGATGCAACCAGAAATTCCCTGGTGCCTCCCTGAGCAAGCCCCAGGGGCTGTTCAGACCCACTGCTTCAGTCATCATGTCCCAAAGGGCAGCTCAGTACATCGAATAGGTGCCCTCCTTACCCACAGTTCTGTGGTTTCTCTGCCCCTGCCATGGTTGCTATTACACACAATGACCTTCCAGGTTTTTTTTTTTTGTTTTTTTTTTTTTTTATTATGGTTCTGCCTTTTGGGGTGTGCTTGCCATAGTTAAAAAACCAAAAAGCCAATATGCAAGCAGTGGTCCCTTATCACCCCTATGAATAGAAATTGCTACTTTCCACATGGAAAGCCTAGGGCACGAGCTGAAGGTTAAGTGATCTGATTGTCTTTTACCATGAGCAAGGTGGTACTTGTCCTTTTCCCTTGCCCTTGAAAGACCTTGTAGGAATCTCAGTTTGCCTCCAAAAGAAAAGAGAAGTTTTCCAGGTGCCCAAGTCAGGAGACAAGCAGAAGCCCTGCTCCCCATGGGAGATGGGTCATCAGCTGGCAGGCAGAGGACCATGACCCAGGGAGTGCTCTTGGTGCTCAGGGGCAGGTAGGGCTCTCTCTGATCCCCCAGACCAGGCAAAGGCCCAGTGCTAAGAAGCTGCCCCAGAGAAGCAGGGTCAGGAGCCTTCCTCCTCTGTGTTTACCACAACACACACGCTAACTCTGTGGGCACCAGGACATCACTGCAGCATCCTGGAGCAAGGATTGGAAAGCACTGTTGCAACTGTAGCTCAAGTGAGAAGAGAGACAGAGAGAGATGTGCTCAGAGGGGAAATCTGAGCACAGAGCAGTGATGGAACTTGCCTGAAGTCTCAGTGCAGCAACAATAACCAGAAACAGCTTCCACACTGCACCACAGCCACCTGGGCTCCCCAAGCATGTTCAAATGGGATTTCTGCAGAGCCCCCACCTAGGGCCAGGCAGGGCTTATGGTGAGCATCTATCAAGGCAGGGCTGAGCTCAGTACTTGGCATGGCAGCCACCCCCAGCAGCACTCCCCGCACGTAATTAATAACAACTGCAAGAGAAGAAGTTCCTTGAGCTTGGGCAGCTACATTTGTTTGTGCTCATCCCTTAATGACATTGTAGCCAGAACAGGTTTTAAAAGGTGGTAAAAGGGTTGCTCATGCAGCTGTTGTCTTCCAGCTCTGTGACTCTTCCACAAAACAACTCCCAGCACCCCTCTGGATTTGCCAAGCACCAGCCAGAGCATATGCAGCTCCCACATGAGATCCTGCAAAGCCAAAAGGTTTACAAGCTGCAGCCAATTGATGTATTTCTTAAAGAAAAAAAAATGCAGTAGCAACAATTTATTTTTAGCTTCAAGGTTCGTGGCTTGAACTTGCAGCCTTGGGACAGGAGCCTGGCAGCAGAGCAAGCCTCCCTCAGAGCTGTGTGGATGGCAACACCAGCTGGGAATAAGCAGTCGCTGGGAAGAGAGGGAATTGGATTTTTGTGAACACAAGTTTAAATAAGTGGAAGTGTCACCTGAAGTCTAAACAAAGAAACGGGAGTTTGAATTTACTTTTTCTTATTAAACTACAAGAGGCCAAATCCTTAGCTAGGTGCTGGTGACAGTCCTCAGTGTGGCTGGGGGTGATCTCTGCTTTCAGGGAAGCATGCTGGGACTTGTAACCTGCTGCAGCTCCTCTAGCAAGCAGCCCCTCCAAGTGCTGCTTAGAAGATTCCCAGCCTCCCATGATGGAGAAATGGGCCCAGTGATGGTAAAAATTGCCAAAGATGCTGGAGTCAGGACTAGAAATGCTCTATACCTACAGTCTCAGCCAAACTTCCCAAAATCCCAGTCAGTGTTTGTGAGACCTCAGTGCCCAACACAGCCAGCTGTGACAAACCTGACCTCGCAGGACAGCCACTCATTCCCCCAAGGAAATGAAGCTGCAGCAGAAATGCAGCAGGATTATAAAACACTGTGGCATGACCTGACCACACTAAAATCCCCTATTTGCTCTGTCCCATTTGCACCTCTGGCTCTTTCTCCTTTGCTGTGTTTTTCTTTAACAATCCCTGGTGCCCCATGCCCCTGTGGGAGCCCCAGCTCAGTCTGGGCACGAGGCTTCTGGGTGAAGATGTGATGTTCCGTGTGTGCAGGCCAAAGCAGAAGGCTGAGGTAGAAGACTGGCTTAATTTCTCTCCTACTATTTGAAAAGGAGGTGGCTGAAAAAATAAAGAGAAAAGTCGGAGGGAAAGGTCATGCATTAGATTGATCTGGGGGGCTCTTTGCTACCGTGACTGTAATGACTGTTTAATTATTCCCAGCTCATGTGGTAGTTCAGAAGAGGCTCTGCAGAAGGCATGCATCGCTTCAGGGCAAATAACTGACCGAAGATTTATTTCTCACCCTTGGGTTTCCATGCACCCCTTCCCAGGCCTCTGCTGCCCTGGGAGCCAGCAGCAGAGGAAGGCTTTGCCTTCCGAGCTCCCAAACCCCAGCCTGCAAAGCCATGCCTTGGAGTCAGTGCCTCTGGGTATTGTGGGTCCGATGGCACTCCAAGGAGCATTCATAGCACTTACAGGGCACTGCATGAGCGAGAGGTACCGGACCTACAAATTTTCTCACCTGCTGTGATACCCTTGGTAGTCCTGACCCATAAGAAATGCTTTCATCCATGGATTATGGGCAGCAGCCTCTGCCTCCCCTGGGGTCTGCCATGAGAGGAGAGGAGTGAGGCCTCTCTAAGCAGGACAGGAGGTTGCATAGCTTGTGCTCATTAGGCTGAAGGAACCATGGATGAAGGGTCCAGGCTCCTGCCATTGCCACCCTCTGAGTGCACAGGAGGAAGCTGGAGGGTCTCTCTTCCCTTTCTGTCCATGATTAATCTGCCACAGCAAGGGGCAAGGATACAAATCAGAGGGGGGATGAAAGAGGATAAATCCATGGTATCAGCAGCACCACATTTGCTAGATAATAAACAGACTCCTCTCCTCAAAAATTTCTCTCCATCCCCCCATGGTTCACTGCCACTGCCACTGGCAGACATGGAGCTGCACTGACCCTGGCTTTTCTGCTGTCCTGCCAGGTGGGGACAACCATGGCTCTGCTGGGAAAGCCTTGTGCCCTCCACCTGGGCTGGCATCCCTTACTCCCTGCACACACTGGGGTGTAGCAGAGGCTGCAGGAAGGCACAGTGAAACCCCACCCAAGGTCATAGAATCATAGAATCCTTTA
>NW_008608706.1:0-6290 GCF_000691845.1 Merops nubicus | reverse complement strand
GGGCACTGGCCGCTCCAGGGTGGCAGAGCTAGAGTTCCCACCGGCCTGAAGTGAGGAGAAGACCTAGCACTGGCTCCCCTGCCCCAGCTTGGCACTCTCCTCCCAGAGCCCTGCCTCTCTTGCCAATGCACCCCCTGTCCTCTCACACCTTTTTCCCATGAGGCTGTTTTTTTCTGCACTGCTGATTCTGTCTTTCTACTCACCCTTATAGATGTTACTTTTCTTCTTCTTTTCACTTTCTTTTTTAAAATTATTCCTCTTGTGGAAGAAGAACTCTTCCTCCTCTTCCCACTTTATGCTTACACCCATCCTTCCTACCCCATCAGTACCCTGCACCCACACAGCTCTGACCAGAAATGTGTGAAAAGGTCTATCACCATCTTGGTCTATGGCACAGCGGGCACTTGCTCAGCACCAGTTACTTCTTCCTTGACCAGAGGTCCCACAGGGCAGCGGCGGCTTCACCCCTTGCTGTCACATCTCACCTGGGTGAAGCACTAAGATCTGCTCTGCAAGGAACTATGGAAGTTGAGCAGGGGAGGTCCCAGGAGAGCACTTACGAGGTTCCTCTGGGGACCCAGGATCCTGACAAAGGTCTCTGAGCAGCAGTGCACAACCTGCTCGAATCACTCTGACGTTCTGCTCAGCAGAGAAGACAAGGAGCTCTCTGCTCCAGGACATCCCGCTGCCCACGAAACATCTGACAAGCAGGAACTGACAGTCTGTCAGTCCCAGAGCCTGGGGCAGGATGGCAAACGCTGCTCACAGCCACCCCCTCTCTGGAGACCAGCAGTTTCTCCTTGTCACAAAGAGCACAGCAAGCTCCGAACACGCAGCAGGAGCCCAGCCCAGGTATCCCCACACGTCTGACAGGTCCCATCATGCCAACGGCTGAGATTTGCGCAGACTCAGCCTGCAACTAAACAACCCCAGAGGAGCTTTCTGCAGCTCTAGCTTTCTTCAACATACACAATTTTCTCCAGTAAATTAGTTCTGCACTGTTAATGACAGTGCTGGTTAGGAGAAATCCTGTCAAGCGCAGCGCAGGAGGGGTCTCAGCAGGGCAAAGCCAAACCAGTGCCTGCTCAGCCTCATCTGAAGGCAGGGTGGATGGCTGATGAAAATGGCCAGCCCCACAGAGAAGTTCCTGTGAAAAAATCAGGGGGGCCCAAGAACAGGCTGAGAACCAATTCTGCTGTCCTAGCAAAGAACTGAGCTCCTTCAGCTCTCCAGACCTCTGGAGGCTTTGAGCCCTCAGCCTGCTGGAGGACTGGACTAGTGGGAGTTGTAACCATCTGGAATTTCTTTTAAGAATATAGATGTCCTTAAATTTTTGAATTAGAATCTTTATCTTGACAGGAACTGTGCTAAGTGCCTAGAAGAAGTTAAGACTTTTAAGACCATGTGACCTTTGCTACCTCAGTATTTCTTTAGCATGCTCATTATATCTCAAAACTTTCTTACATTGCTCTACACACAGTTTCTTGGCAACTCTCTATTTGCTATAAAATTTACCTAGACAGCACCCATGAAGATGGGAAAAAAAATCTGTATGCAATTCAGGAAGTTGTTCCTATCTGTAATTTTTACAATTCCATGTTTTTGCTTGTCCCTCCTGGGTCTGCACCTGAATCCCAAGTAGTCTCCCTGCAGCAGCAGAGATGATGCAGGACTTGGCTAAGAATTAACACTGTTACCTCCATGACCTTCGGACAGTCTGTCTGTAGTTGATAGAGGATCTCTGTGCAAACCTAGAGCCACAAAACCAGTGTGCTGCAAGTAGGCACACAGGAATTCATACTGAAACAGAACAACACCGATGTCTTAGGCTAACTCAGTAGCAGTATGAGGTGACACATTTGACTGATCTCTCCTTGGTTTTGTATGACAGCATAACGCCCTGTCCTCTAGGGGTTTTTTAAGTTCTTTCTTCTTCAGTAGTCTCTAGTGAACTCAGCACAGTAGTGAGAGGCTTAAATTGAAGTTTCTTTCACAAAAGTGAAGGGGGGGGGGGCAGTGTCCTAGAAGCAAATAACTTCCAAGGCTCCAGCATTACTCAGAGAACAGTATGTTACTGACTGTACTGTCTCAATTCTGAGTGCACAACAAAGCAAAAGCAGTGCACAAGACCCTCAGAGTAACCCAGCAGCCACAGACTTGTGGCACATCTAGCACCAGCAATCAAACTGCTTGTTCCACCCGCGGCTCTCCCAGGTGGAAGCACTGCAGCAAACAGAAAGCGACCAAAACAGAGCCAAAACCTTCTGTTAAAATAAAGGAACATGCTGCAAATCCAGCACACAGAAAGACAACTTGAAATTTCACTGGCTGTGGCTTATGGCTCTGCTTCACACCAGCACTAGTGCAGACTATTCTCTTATACTGCCGGGCTGATAGTGTCCAAGACACTTCCCTGCCTGCCCTGGGTGGTGTTGCATGGCAAGGGCTTACAGTTTCTGCATTCCCAGATACAATAATGCCTTTCTGATGTGGCCAGCCTTGTGCTAACTGCCCAGTGTCCACAAAGGAAAGGCTGAACCTCCACAGTGCCCCTTTTCAACAGCAAAAACGAGGTGTCACACAACTGACTGTTTTGCTCCGTGCCACCAAACTCACAACAGAGTGAAGCAGTATGGCCACGGGCCAGCTGACACGGTTTTGATCTTCATCTGCTGCACCATGATTCACATGGTCACTCTTGGTGCTCTTTTTCAATCTAGTATTTTGACATTATAACCAGAGTCCCCCAGTCTGGGCTACAAATTCTCCTGTAGGTAACAAATCACATTTGGGTTTTATAATAATTGCGTGACATGTGGAACCCAGCTACTGGAGTGAAAAAGAGAAGCCAAAGGCTTACACGGGAAACAGCAGGAAAGAAAGAACAGGCCAAGGTCACCTTCTGGGAGGTTATTTAGCTCACAGCACCTCAGAGTGCCCCAGCAGCTTAGGCCAGGCCGTGGCTCTGCCCGTGCCCTGCCCGTGCACTCACCGCCTCCCCCCTCGTGCCAAGCAGGCTCCTCACCGCCTTCCTCCGCTGCCAGGCAGCTCTGCGGGGGCACCACAGGACCCTCCTCCCGCCTGGTACTGGTGCCAGTACTGGCCTCCGTCGCCTCCTCCTGCCCTGCGGCCCCTCCTGCTGACCCCGCCTGCCCCAGGGCCCCGTTACCCTCGGGGCTTCCACGCTGCACGGGTACTGTATTTTCATTAAAAACTCCAGTATCTTCCCTTGCTGTCAGATCTTCTGGTTCTGCCTTTTCTGCTTCATCTATTCCTTCCTTTTCCAGGGCAAAAGTTTCCTGGGATGAATTTTCCCCCGTTCTGAGCACTTCATTTTCTTTGTTTCCATTTCCATCTTGCGCACATGCTGCGTTATCAGATGCACTTCTGATATGACACTGCTCTTTGCCCTGAACGTTGTCTTCCATCACTTCAGCACAGGAGCCATCTTCACTGCTGTACTGAGTACTGATGGATGAGAGAGAGCATCCAGGCCTCTTACCTAGAAATACCAAACATAATTTTGTTTTAGTATTTATCACTGAAATGTTCATTGGCCACTAGTTCCCTTCCCTGTGCATGGAGGGACAGATGCTCATCTGATATCAGTCTCTGAATTACACCATCTGAGGGTATCGTGACAATATTCCAATAAGTGCCACAGAAGAGTATTGCCCAGTTGTATCAAATTGTTAAAAACAGCCATTTAACAGGGTTTTTTTTCTGATAAAGGAAATGAAGCAGATTAGCTCCATCAATCACACAGATATACACCTCTAAATATGACTCAGAGAGGTTTTAGAACAGCTTCTCAAGCTCCACTGGATATTCCAAGCACAGCAACAGTCCTTTAGTGCACCCCTGTTACCTCAGTGAGTATGATAAAGGTCTCCAATATCACATGTAAACCATTCAGGCTGAACTGGAGATGAAGTGCTGGTCACAGGGCTGGGCAGACACACTGGGAAGCAGCACAGTTCTCCTGCCCTTTCCTTGGATTCTCCCTAGGCATTGGCTGCTGGCCAGAGGTGGAGTCTGAACCCAGGCCTGGCCCTGAACAGCTATTCTCAGAGCCACAGGAGCCAATCTCAGCCACATAACTTCTTCCTGCAGGCACAACTGTCCAGCAGCCCCTGTGCCTCCTCTTCCTCTGTGGATCTGGGGAAGGTTCGTTGCGATCTTTTGTAGTATTTTTAATTATCCTTTTAATCTGCAATGTATTACAAAAACTTTACAGGACTGTTTTTAAAAAAAAAAACTCAAACATAGAAACTAAAACTTCCCTAAAATGTCAACTACTCCCATTTTTTTAAGACAAGAGCAAAGAAGGTTTCTTTGAATGGAACCAGCAATTCTAAATTAATAAACTGCCTTCTATAGATGCCAACTGCCAATTCAAGAATGGTCAGTGGTGGTCTGAGGAAGGTGCCAGCAGCTCTGGGGCTGTTCCTCAGGTGTGTGCTCACTCCAGCTGCCACCTGCAGAGTCCAGCAGCACAGATGATGAGTGGTACCACCCAGGAGGTGGACATCCAGCCTCTGAGACCTCCACCACCATGGGCTTCAGGCACCAGTTCCCAGGCAGCCACCACCTGGGAATGGCTCTCAGTCACCTCCAGCCCTCACTGTATGTGCACCCGTGTTCTAAGGGTAGGTAGGTTTATGCTCCCAGTAAACATCATCTCTCCTAGAGACGCTTACAGGAATATAAATGAGCAAGTTCAGAGACACAACTCAGACATGCAGATGAGGTATTGTACTATGGGAATTGTCAGTGATTCTCTCCAATTTATTCATAGGCTTATGGTCCACATGGATTTGAATGCCAAGGTCTCTCTTACATGCTCTTTATTGATGTCTGATGCATAATATTCTATGCAAAAGTAACATCTTTGGCACCTCAGTTATCTGGCTATTATTCTGAAACTCTATATGCTGCCTGAGTGATCCAAGGGGCCTAATGAACCCAGACTCTCTTGAACAGATGTAATGATACACTGAACTAAGATGAGACAAAACCTGTCTGCAGCACGTACTCACAAAAACAAGATGACTATTAACATGTTGTTTCTACTGTAGCAGCACCCACAGGATTAGTGTACTGATGACTGAAACACAAAAACGTAGCGTCTATTCTTGCTATCCGAAATCTTGCTCTACCAACACTGACACACATGCTTAATTTAAAGTGAGTGAGCTCCTCTTCAAATAAATTACAGGTCCATCTTGGCAGATGAATTCAAGGCACACTAAGCACACAGAGCACATGGAATTTCAGGTCACAAGGAGATGAAAGCTGAAGCTAGCAACAATTAAAGTTAAATTATGCAGAAACACGAGGTGCAGGTAACCTGCAGGTGGTCACAGGTTCACGTCTGCCTCGAGCAGCCTGACAGAAAGGATGCAGTGACCAACAACACCTGCCAGACAGGGACGATCAGTATCAAAACAAACTTCATACCCCTCAAATTCACATAGACTTCAAAAATTCACCTAACAACAAAACAACAACAACAAAAAAGAAGACAAAAATGACAAGGCTGGAAGCAGGACTTCTCTAAATGATTTGGGTTAAGGTGTTCTCTGGCCACCACGCTGTGTCCGCAGATACCACGGGGGTGTGGGGCGGTCCCAGGGGCCACGCAGCCACAGGCAGTAGCAGCAGCCTCAGGGACCCAGGGATTTGGGAAATGAAACCACTCATGTGCTGAAAGACAAGTCCAGGAGCTGAACTGCAGCTCACGTTTCTGCACCCAGCACGGCTCTGTTGTCCTCCACGAGCCCAGAGCAAATCAGTCACTGTCACAGGCAGGAGGCCACAAAGCCCTTCCCACAAAGACCTGTTTTACCAGATCAGACTAGTAAATGTCAGACTAGCAAAGTGCAAACCCTTCTTACAGCAGGTTTCCTGTCCGTGCAGGAGGGAACACCCTGCACCAGTTTGGGTTTCAGTGGTCACTGCAAACACATCCTGTGCAAGCACAAAGGAGAGGATAACAAGAGGTTTCTGAACACTTCCACCACCCCAAGTGCAGAAATCTCTCTGAAGATTAATCACTACAGCCAGAACTAAAAGATCATCCTGACCTTCAAACATAAATGCAAAGTCCCTGGAAGTCAAAAATTCCAGTGATCTGAAATGTCACCCAAAGCTAGCACTAATCTTAAAACATCCTTAGCTAACATTACAGTCTACCACCTACTGGTGGTGAGTGAGGGCTGCAAAACTCCCCCGGGATGCTGCCCCAAAAGATAAGTGCTGGAAACACCTCTCCTCTTGCTGGCACTCAC
>NW_008608705.1:0-21993 GCF_000691845.1 Merops nubicus | reverse complement strand
TCATTAACTGCATTCTCCTTACACTCACTCACTTCAGAAATACATAATTATTCTACAATCATTCTACCATCATTTCGTATCCTGTGCCTACACTTTGTGCTCTTCCACTGAACTTCTTTAAAATAATCAATACTATTCTTTTGCAGGACTGAAAATTGAAAGGTGAAGATGGACTTCCAAGTTAAGTCCCATCTAAGATACCTGAAGTGCAACGAACCCTTGCAACTGCATTATGTGGCGGTGCGGCAGCTCCAGGAAATTCTACTCAAAAAAATCTCTGTGCAACCTGGGAAAAAAGTGATTAAAAGGAATTACATGTTCTTAAAAATGTTAGTCACAGAAAGGGCTGAAAAATTATTACACATAGGGAAATTAAATCTAGATGTACCTATCAAGAACAAAATATCTGAAGAGGAGATTTTGCAAGAGCAAGAGCATGAGAGGGCCAACTGCCAGACACCTCTAGGACCTACATGAGCCCATAAGAAATGCAGGGTTTGAGAAGAGACTTTGGTTTCAGAAGAGCTGAACAGTTAAAGAGATCCTCAAATTATTATCTGCCTTTTCTCATTTCTCTCTCTGTGTCAGGATTTAAGACTCTTGGCTCCCCTCTCTCTCGCTATCCTCTGAAGTCATTCATGTTTTAATTCCCTGTGCGCATACTGTGATTCACACCTCTCTCCATCCTTTTTCGTTACCTCCCCTTTGTAACCTCCTTTTCTCTGGCATTCATAATTCCTCAGTTAAACATGACAGAGTAAAAGGATTTCTCTTTCTACTGCCCAACCATGCCACTCCCCATGTCTCAAAATCCTCTTAGTGGGTTTAATCCCTCAGCTTCCTCCACTACTTCCAAACAGCTGAACTCCTGGAACTTTTTATTTCAAAAATCTGTTCTTCCAAACTTTTTACAAAGCAGTATTTTAATTGCTCCCTATGTGTCATCCACTTAACTCTTCTCTCATCCCCAGTTTCAACTGTAAAATCTTTGGGAGAATAACTACCCTGTTAGTCTCTTTTGCTCCTGAAGGCCCCGGATTCTATGGACACAACTACAGCTATCTGCGTATACCAAAATCAGGAGGGCAATCATTATCTGCTCTAGATGAGAACACTGCTCAGTCTCCTTTTTTATCTATTGGACCATAAGTTTAGCAGGTTCCAAATACTTCCCTAGAAGTACCATGTACATAACTGTATCTGGGCTGCAAGACTTTGACACCTGACCCCAGAACTCTCAGCGTTTGTGAAATTTCATCCTTCTCCCAGGGCAGATGGTACCTTTGTAGCAACATGGACTAAAGCCAAAGCAATAAACCTGTGTCATTCATTCCTCTGGAATACCTACTCAGCTTCAGACTATCAGTCCTTATTGCAAGATGCTCAGTGACCCGAACGTAAAAAACAGTGAGGATGACCCAAAGCCAGCAGGCAGTGCTGTGACATAGCACAGGAAACAGCAGAAGGGTCGAGGTCACAGGCGTTGTCACCACCAACATTCAGCGTGGTGGAACGTCGACATTGTACTGGTTAAAATACAGCTAGCTTCTGTCCCCTGTAACAAGACTGCAAGCTGCCCAAGTTACAGGGCCACTTTCAGAAAAAGTACTTCTTCCACAGAAATAGACTAAGTGCCAGACCCAGGGAACACAAAAGCAGTTTAAAATTTAAAAATTTGATTTTAAAGTAGCAATGGGTACAAGGCTTTTTATTATTAACTGCTGTAACTATCACACTATAAACATTTATCATAATGAGCAGGCAAATAATGCAGCTCTAAACATTATCTACTAGCAATTTTCAAAACATCTTCTGTTCCAATAAAAATTTGCATAAGCTAAAAAATATTCATTGCCAAATGAATTTCCAAAAGACACAATCATGAATGAACAAACATGGTAATATCACTTAGGTACAGTTACATCTTATGTCTAGATTTAGAGGTGGAATCCATCACATCTTTAAAGTTGCCGATCTATTTTTTTTCCTTAAAATCTTCTGCTTTGTCCACTTCCTATCATGCCATCTGCATTTCTGTCACTTTTGTTTTTAATTCTTCATAAACAATTTATAGAAGTGGAGTGGTTCCCATGATCAGATTTTTAGATATAGATACAATCTTTTGTCCCCTGCTTCAGCCCTAGATTATACAAACCCCAGCCTCTCACCCAATTTTTAAACCATGATTGTTGTTCATTAGACGACGAGACATAATAGAAGGAAGCCAGTACAGTTCAGATAATACAGTTTCTGCAAGGAAGACACAGAGAAAGCTAAGTTAGATTCTTCTGCCTGTTATTTGCTTATGAAAATATCACACTTAATTAAGGGGCTTTTTACAATTTTGACTGAGCACGATTCTGGCAAAAACAAATCAGGCACCAGTCAAAACAAATAACTCCTTTGATTTACTCCTCTGACTACTCTTAACTGGTTGAGTGTAATTCATTCTTGAAAGAATTTCGCTCCCCAAATCCCACACTGTGAGCGGCTTTCAGCCCCGTGAACAAAGTGAAGTGGTCTCTGTTTTTCACGGGAAGGCTCAGTGATGTGGAGAACTTTGGCAGGGCTACAAAGGCTCGGCAGAATGGAGGCAGTCTAAACAGATACGGCTGTTTGGTTTCTCTGCCGGAACTGCTGAACGCAGAAGTAAACTGTATGAACCCTGTGTACTCGCTTGAAGTACCACAAAAAGCACAGTTCATGATTAAGTCCTCTTTCTACTACAAAAATGTGTTCACAAAACCCCCAACAACAAGCATGTACACAAAAAGCCCTCAGTGTGACAAATGTTAAGTATTCTGTACAAACAAAGGAACTTCAGCGGAGATTGCTGAAAGCTTAGAGGAAACATGACCAACACAAAGGACACAAACCAAGTCAGGAAATTAAACCTCAGAATGCCTCATAGACTTCACCTATATCCTCATCTGAGAAAACTTCACAATCATCGAAAACAAGGATATAGGTCAAATATATGATCCTTATTTATTCAAGGAGGAAAAAGAAATAAGGATCAAAAGACTTTAAAACCAGCCTGATGCTCCAGGTATAAGACACATCTCCGTCATAGAGTCACCTAACTGCTGCTTCCTGAGCATCTGCCTCGATTCTCCCAAATTCATGGAGACACTGCCAGCACCATCCACTTTTGAAAACTAGAACTGGAGCAGACTGTGTATAGCTATACTGGTAAAACTAGGTCTGGACACAGCTCCACTCGGCCTCATTCCCCTCACTGGTCAGCTTCACAGAAGGAAGGTTCAGCCTCACCCAGCTGATCCTGCAGACTTGCTGTCACAGCACGGCAGGGTGAGCAAGAGCATACTGCAAAGGCAAGGCTATTCCAGTACTAAAACTGCATCAAAAAAGAAAGGAGGAGAGGAATTTCTCCAGTACAATCACTTGTGGCATCTTAATAAATCTAGTGCTTCACAACATTCAAATTCTGTATCATAACCCAAGTCTCCCTCTGCTAAGCCACAGTAAACTGATTTATTCCATAAAAATGGGTACATTAGCTTGTCAAATACAGAAAGCACTGTTCAAAATATTTAATTTCACTGTAAAAAACTTTTATTGCTGTTGCATGATCTTTTTAGTAATTCAGTTACAGCAAAAGTAATTTGCTCCAAGTTACTAAACCAGTAATTTATTAATCATTCTGTCTAGCCTAGTAACTGCTGCACAAAATGCACTCAACAAAAGTCACAAACTCTTTTTCCCTTGTGCAGTTTTCCCTGGATACACAGCAAGCCATTTACAGCATGCAGAAATTAGCTAGTGAAAGGATTATAACAATTTCTTTTATCTTTAGAAGAGTTATAGTTCCTTAGTGAAGCATCGCTGGGAATCGCTTTCACATAGACTTTCAAACAAGCCCGTAAATCAAACATACCCAATCTACTTTCAGCTGTAGCATTTTTCATTCTTATAAGACACAGCAAAAAGACAAAAAAACAGTGTCACAGGTTTCAAAAGACATCTCTATACAGTTAAATGTTGAGAATATGTTCAGTTTATATAGCCATGCAGAAAATACACGGCATGGGTTACCAGTTGTACAGAGAAGGCCGTAAAAATACGCCCCAATGAACAGCAAGTGAATCTGTTGGACTTAGTCACTGCACCTTGGTCTCTGCACTGCCTCTTGAATAAAAAGCTGTATAAGCCTTAATCAAAATGGAGTTTGCAGATATAATTTTGGCTATTAGATATAAAGAAAGAGCTCTACTAAGAAACACTGACAGATTAAAATTTCAAGGAAAAGTGAATCACTCTTAAGTTATTGTTTTATAAATAATGTGCTCTGGTCCATTCCCAGCTCTGACAACATTCACTGAGTATCTTCCTGATTAGACTGCCAAGAACAATGTAATTCCATACCCAAGTATGTCAGATATAGATTATTTGTGTGCTGCCACGTGCAGAAACAAAGCATCTTACGCAGCAAAAAATTCTCCTGAAGTTTTCCAACTCTTCTTGGAACAAGAAAGTTTAAATGAACAAAAATATTCCTATTTCAGTGCAGAACATGCATTTCCAGACAAATATTTTTCTCAAAAGTATGCAAGCCAGGCTATGCAATGCAAAACTTTCTGCAACCAAAAATACTAAAAAAAAAAAAAAAAAAAAAAAAAGAAAAAAAAAAATCTATTTTCCTTGGTACTTAGGATTCTCCTCATCATTGTACCAACACACTCCCATTAATGTAAAAATAAAAATCTTCTAACCCTCTTCCTAAGAATGTAAGTAAAGAAATGACCTTATTCAGTCAGAGACACGCTTGCTTGGGACATGAAGGATGGCAGCAGAAGGAAAAGTTAAAATTCTAATAAATGGATATGAAGTCTGATCCTTTCCCTCGGGAGAATCCACTTCATCATCTATATTCATTTCCCCTGGCAGTTGTCTCCTACTCGTCCACTGGCAGGCATACTAACTGTAGAGACTTTGAAAAGTACATTTGAAAATGAACAGTGGAGTCACACAGAGCATTAAAATCAAGGTACTAACATCAGATCTTGATTCTGCATTCAGCAGAAAACTACTGCAGTCAGCAGAAGTCTGGGATGGGAGCTGAGCACACAGGCTGCTGCTATTTGGTATTTGCTGAGTCTTTGAAAAGCTGTTTAATTTCCAGCAAAAGAAAGAAAAAGAAAGATACAGATCATTGTGAGTCATGGATCTGGCCTACTGCATCATTTTGGCAAACTAATCTTAAGCCGGTGTTTACTAGCATCACAAAATATTTGGGCATCCACAAGGACTATGAAATCCAAGAGAATCCCCAAGCAAAGGAATGACTTCATCTGAGAGCAGAACTTACACACTTAGACTGGGGGCCTGGGTTTCTTTTACCCGCTGGGTCGCACGTGTGACCCCCCCAGGACGGCTGCTCTGGGCCATATACCACCACAGACACACCCTTCTGTACAGGGGGAAATACAGATGCCACATGGCTCCCCAGTGACTTTTATTTCCAAGTGCTTGATCAGCCCAGATCCTACTACCAGGAAAAAGACAATGTCTCCTCAAAGGCTTCTGCAGCACAGGTGCAAAGTGAGAAAACTTCGGCCAGATGCCATCTTCCTGCATCTGATGCTGAGCTCACCTTTCATCCTATCTCCTAGGGGGAGGCCTTAAACTTCTGGTGCAGAATTTCATAGGATCGGTGCCCCTTAACCAGGTAGAACCCCTTACTCCCAAAGCCTGATCTTTCCCTGCAATTTAAGACATAAAGTGACTAAAATCTGAGATCCCTCCTTTGCTGTTTTTTTTTTCAAAATCAGAGGAAAAAATTCTTTCTTCATAGCGGTAGTATCAGAGTAGCCCTGGCTATCTATTAATCTCTATGTGTTAAACACCTACTGGCAGCATATCATTCTGCAGGATGAGTATCTGTCATACACTGTTTGTCCTCTAACCTACTCCAAGGGGATAAAACATGTATTGGAATGCCTTCTAAAAACTTTTGGTTATTTTTGCTGGAGGAACAGTGTTTGCAGGTGCACATTTCCATGGCAGAGAAAGTGAGGTCAAAGAAAGCTGTCTTTCTCTGGAACAGAAGGTCAGTGAAAGCCCTTGTTTCCTGAAGTATTTAATTCTGCAGGTTTGGACCAACTTTAAGAATAAACATCTATAATAGCTTTGTCAGAATGTGGCCCATCATACAAGAGGAGCATACCTACTGAGTTTACAGTTTTCATCCTATGCTTTTAGATATTACAGGCCCACAAAATTGAAATCAGTAGAAAAGGAACAATACCTTGAATTTTACTAAATAAAATTTATCAATGTAACATCTTCAGTAGAAAACAGAAGTAGTAGGTTTGCAGATTCTTCAGAATGCCTACAAGAACTCTCCTGTCAAGTTCACCTTGATCTAGCTGTTCTTCATTCATGAACTCATCTCATGTAAGCACAAGACCAATACAATCTTGGTCCTATCACTATAGAAATGTATGGTGAGGGAAAAAGAATATATAGACTTATTTCAGCCACATGTGCTAGAGTCCATGTTAGTCTTAACAGTTCAGCCATCAATTCTCTGAGGCTGCTGAAAAGCAGGAAGAGAGAACTGAACAATAGGAGTTTCATCACCACTCATGGGGATTTCTTCAGGAAGGACTCAACGCATTTTAGCTGAGGACTCAAGAAGCCATGAACGTTGTCGCTCTTTTAACCATTAACATTGGAACACAGGTTGCACATCTTCTGGTCTAGACACTCACCATGCCAATTCTACAAGGTTAAATTCTGCCAGATGAGCTTATAGTAGCCTTTGAGTAGGCCTTCTGTGGGTTTAAAAAAAAGGTTTTTTGGTTTTTTTTTTTTTTTGTTTTGTTTTGTTTTTTGTTTTTGTTTTTTTTTTTAATGAGAAGTTCAGAACAGCAGCTGGCACATTCAGTTTCTCTGGAGCTGCTTTAACGCATAAATACCCAAAACTACTCCACATACTTCCCTCACCTATGTCCTTTCAACACATAAATCAGAAATGAGATTACATCATGGGGTAGGAGAGGCAACTCTCTTCAGGTCACCTTGAACTGAGAGAGCAGTTACTTAGAACTGTAATTGAAATAAATGTGCCTCATATGGCTAGCACTGACTGCATGGACTACATCAAGTGGTCAACCGAAGAGGAAAAATCTCCCTAGAAACAACCAGTGGCAAACTCTGACTTCTGTCTGTCTCCAGTTTTCCCCAGGACTTGCCCTTGGCAGAATCTGCACTCCCCAGCCCAGAGCAGCAGTGCTGGAGAAGGTGTGCAGACCACGTGTGCGGGCACTCAGCAGGGGAACAGCAGAGGAGACACACAGCTAAAGCAGCACAAAAATAAATATGGTTGACAGCAAGAAATAGAATGGGTATTTCAATACAGCTCTTCATTCTAAAACGTGTTCCTGGCCCACAAAATGACAGCCCAATCATGGCTGAGCCAAAAAGCCACAGAGGTCCCAGCATTAGGATCTGCACAGCACTTCCTGCCTCTTCCCAAAACTGCAGCCTGCCCACCACTGACTCACTTTGTCAACCATCAAAAAGGTTTCCATTGTTTGGTGTTCTGCAGGCCACAGTGCAAGAATCTGACTGTTGTACACAGCTAAACAATTATTTCTGAACTTAATTTCACACAAATGAGAGAAGGAAGACAGACTATCCACACCACTTCCAAAAGGGACTGCAGTAAGACAGACGGCGTGAAACCTGTCTGGGGGGAGGCTGCTGGTTTACAGTGCTAGGATGTGAGGGGTAGAGAGACAGAAGTTCAGCAACCCCACCGATGCAAACCTAGCACTGCAGTGCACTACCTCTATTTGTGTGAATGAAGGCTGTACCTCCAGGTCCAAGACTGAAACAGAAAGTCACATCACAGTATCTTGAATTCCCAGTTGCTTTGTTTTTGAAAATCTATGATAGGTAGGTGACCTACAGAGTGGCTGTATTCATGACAATTAAGTATTCTTGAACCATTCATTACACATTATTTCACTATCAGTTGTGAAAAATTGATGCAAAATTATTTCATTCCTTTGCTCAGTTTGAGTCAATTTTGCTATCTATCTATGCTACTGTTTTCCCTTAATTTTTATTCTTTTCAAACGCATTAAAACAAAGTATAAAAAACTCTGGAAAGAATAAAGGTTGGTTACGTTCAGGTCCTTTTTCCAAGGTTCAAAGAAGATTGTGATAAACATTTTAGATTTTTCACTTTTTAAAATATTGGACTTATATACTGATACACACATCTAACCAATTCCAATTTAACCTGCAGAACAAAATCATGAAGATGCATATTTGTTAAAACTGTACCAGAAGATCATTTTAGTTTCTTCAGAGTCATAGGTTTGATTACACTTGAGACACTGCAGAGAAAATGAAGAGAGCTCTGGAAAAAATGGAAGTTTTCTGCAGGACTGTCTAGAGAACTGTAGATAAACTAAGGTTGCTTAATTACTAATTCAGTAGGTCAGCCTCAGAGCAATGGCACGGTATTGTGCTAATTGTTTCAGATAAATCATTTCTGTGGATTATCACCTGATAGAGTTTATAACTGCATCTGGTTCCCCAACGAAGAAGGAGACAAAGATGGATGCTTTGAGTTACATGACGGGAAAGACACCACATTTCCTACTGTCACTACACTCATATCTCCCAGATCAGCGTTGCATCCATACAGCTACGTGCTGTATTTATTTAACAGAATGCAGATAATCCCTTGATCTCTGGTTCTGCTTGGTTCAACACCCCAGTTTTAAATTGGTATTAGCAATTATAATCCACGTTACGATTAAATATGTGGTTTCAGGTAAGGGAAAATTAAAAAACAAAACATCAGTTCTCTGCTTCAAAGATTCAACAAGAGATTTTAAAGCACTCCAAGGAGCAAAACGAAGTCATTGAAAATATGCCAGTATCTTTCTGCACCACCCTGAGAGAAGAAACTCTTACCTGTTCCTAAAAGATACACATTTAAATGAAAATGTAATTATAGACAAAGACAATTCTTTCAAACCACTAAAACTGTATTTACAGAAATGTAAAGAGTTCCAATGCCACTAGATTTAAACAGCTAAAATTACTGCAAGCTACCAGCTCTTTCTTCAACCGCTTAGCGCCTTTTAAAGGCCATCTTAATTAAGTGCATTAAGTGATTCTCAGTTAAGCAGGAAAAGTTGGACCAGAATTTTTTGTTATTTTTCCCTTTAAACATGCACAGCCTTTCCCAGCTAGGGAAAAGTTTCCTATAAGAAAACAAAAATGAAATTGCTTTGTGTTTTCACCACAAACTTGGATTCCTTTACCCTTTAACAAAATTGAACTAAGCAGTGATTTGATAGACATGCAAATTATGTATTTTCCCATCTATATTATTACTGGCTGCATCTTAAATAACATTCGTGCTCTGTGATATTGCAGAATCCTATGGTGAAAGGTCACTAAAAGAGCTCTAAGTGTGCTACACAGAAAATCAGAAAAACAAAGCCCTCTCCTCAGCACAGAGGCTTTTGAAACAAACTCAGCAACTACAGCACGCCGAAGGATCAGATGCTCTCTCAGGAGCCTGAGCTTTCTGCACTCATGAAAGACTGTTTAGACGCCTCCACTCATCTCTATGAGCATGTTCTCCAAGTGTGACCCTACAAACCCTCAACTTGTGAATATGTCTAAAACATGCTTTCTCACAGGGCAGGACAGCTCTTCCAAGGAAAAGCCGGATGTCATCTCGTTACTTCTGTGCCACAATTTGTACCTTAAAGCTGTTCTCAGCCAATACTGCAGGGACCCTCTATGAGCCCCCCTGCCAGGGGCTCCTTGTACTTTCAGCTTCTGCTTCCTAAAGAACAGCAGTTCACATTTCATCCTGACGAGCACTGGTGATTCCCACAAATTTGCCAACATTATTCTGAATTGCTTTTCTCTCCTCCAGTGTATTTAGTACTTTATCTCTGTGATCCTGGCAGCACATCTTCATGCCCTCACCTTGGTGCAGTCACTGCCAGAGTCAGGAGGTCACACCGAAGTGTGACTGTGAACATCCCCCGAGTTCTGTTCTAAATTCACAGAAAAGCCTGTCACAGATAAATGAAAATGGATGTAATTTGAGTGTTAGCCATCACTGACTTTGTGCAACAAATAATCCCAAGCATTCTGAAAGGCTTGCTGGGTATTTTGCAGGGCAGCAAGGGCTGTTATGTTGATCACCAGCAAGAAACTGTGTACATAGCAGAGTTCAAATATAAACAAATACAAAGTTTATATATTCTCGTATAGCCTAGAATACTATGCTTACCAATTTTGTTGAAATTTAACCGACCTATCAAGCCAGATTATTTGTATTTCTTTATACTTAGCTGTATCTCTTTTCTGAAACACAGCATTTAAATTTGTCTAGGCAACTTTAAATTAAACCACCAAATTGGTAAATTAAAAAGTAAATGCACCCTACTTAGTGGGTAAGGGTGCAATCCAATTATTTTGTCAAACTTATTTGAAGGCTGGAAACTAACGAAAGAGAAAAAAAAAATCAGACTTGGGCTTGCTATAAATAGGCTCATTAACTACAGCCTATTTATAAGCACAGCTGCAGTCTTCCACAAAGACTTCCTGAACAACTTGCAGAAAGTGTTAAGAGACAGTCAAATAAAGTATCATCTGAACATTAATTCCAGCTTAGTGAACAGATCCCTGGAGCACTTTAGCACATAAACTGAGGTCAGTGGACCAGGTCAGGCAGAAGTGGAGAACATAAATCCAAGACTTCAGGTTTACAGTGCCAAGAAACAAAATCATACAAGCACAACAGACGACAAGCTGTAGTATCTGCTTCTAAGATAAGACAGGGAAGAACATACTTGTCAACAGTTCAAGATGTTGTTTTTCACTTCCTTCACAAAGAATAATGTGACCTCAGGTTCTCTTCCTGATTATTGAAAAGGAAAAGAAAAGGATGGAGGACATCATGTTTTAGAGCTCAGTAATCACTCTCCTGGCAAGAAGCTGGACGACAGAGATTTCCCATTTGGAATGGTAGAACACAGTCGACTCTGCTGAGCAGCATGCCACAGAAGGTGGTGTCCTAAAATTGTCATACATAAACACACATATATATATATCTTACAGCAACAAATTCCATTACAGTGAAGGAATATTATCTAATGAAACATCTTCTCCAACAGGCAGCATATCAAACTTGGTACATGGAGAGGATGAGAAAAACCTTTGTCTAGTTGACATCACCGAAAGCAGAAACTACACACAATGATCATTAAACCAGGCACAACATTAAACAATAAAGGCCAGAATTTTAAGTGATACAGAAACACTAGGACAGCGTTAATATCCTTCCTTGCTGAGTTGAAATATTTAAAATAGAAGGAAAATCCTACGTCTATTTACTTATACGTGCTCCAGGAAGAAACACTGATTTGGTACAATTTCTAAAGCAGTATGGTTTACAGACTATTTCATCTTACATAATGATATTATTCCATTCTCCATCCTCTACATGATATATGTATGATTAGGTTAAATGGGACTTATTTTTTTCTGAGTAATTTATACCAGGACATTGTACACTGTTCTTGAGAACACTATTTCACTACGATGGTTATAAATTCAAACACTGCAATAGAAATCAGATGTCAAAGGACTTTGTAACTACCAGAGGAATACACATTTCAGTTCATTTTTGTTCAAATATGTAAACCAGTCTATGGAATAAATGACAGAATAAAAAACAGTGGGAAATGCAAATGCAGACTGAGGGGCACATCCTATTCAGCACGTATGAAGAAGCAAAACTACAGAACCCATACTGTTAAAGACCCTGCAACGTGTCCTTTTTTCCTTTGCAACTTGAGTAAAGAAGAAACAGGACCTCAGCCTTGAACACATAAACCAGGTTACTCTTCTGAGAAGTACTGCTGAAGAATCAACCATGCAAATCAGGAATTTCTCTAAAATTTGCATTTACCTGCTAGAATGAGTTGGAATTATATTTGTGCACCACGAAATTCTAGACAACTTACATATGACATCATGATATACTGTTGGCATAAGTACTGATAAAACTCACTCTTTGATTTAATTAAGATTTATGCCTGCCAGCATCATAAGATCTTTAACATTTTATTAACTATTATTTTGGACACGTTTTATTGCTATAATGTGCTTTACAGTGTATTTTGCTTTGCCAAACCATAACAAATACTTTTGCATCATCGTGACTACATTTATAATAAAGCTCCAGTGGCAAAGTGCGAGGTCTTTAAATTCTCAGAGGTCTAAGGAACTCCTAGGCCAATGAAAGAAAAAACTACATAACAATGGTATATAGTAAAAATAAAAAGAACAAGTGATATTGATGTTTTGAAGCACATCCTAACAAAGCAAACCAGAGTCTTGAGACTAATTCTCTTAAAGACTATGCCAACTGTGGTCAGCTTATCATCTTCACCATCTCTCCCCACTCCCTGTTCTCACAAAGCAGCACTGCAATGAGTAAAACCCTAACAAGCCTATCCACAATTCTGCAGCTGGCTCAGTGTTTCTCAAGACTGCTGCCTCTGCTCACCGTAACTACAGACTCCACTAGATACTCTGTTACACCCTTGAGTAACCATCTCTCAGCCCCTGCAACCACACGTTTCTTAGAATAACACCTCTACAACCAGTATCTCAGTGTGAATGAGCCAACAAAGTTCTTTTCCATTTCACCTCAGTCTCAACCTGACCACTTTAGATTTCACTGCTTTTTGCACTTCCTCTCCACTCCATTAACAATATCGCCTCTGTCCACTGTCTAAAAATCTCACTATCGGATCTTCGCATTTTGGTCCTGTGTGTGGGAACCTCTGAATCTGTGCCAAACAACCTTCAACATCCAAACCACATGCTCTTAGACATGCAGTTTTCCATCAGACTTGCATAGAAAAGAAGTAATGTTTTACCACTATACTAACCTTCTGGACTGCAGACTCACTAGGACAAGAACTATTTTGGTAGATCTCCTCCTGTTGCACAAAGTCAAGCATATACTCTGCATCTAACAAACACAAACGTACTATTACAGCTATTTGATTACTTTTGTAGCTAATAGCTATTTTTAAACTATTCCCTGACACTTGGCACTAGTGTTTCTGGAACCTACTTATTCATAATGGAAAGTGCAATACAGTTTCTTTCCTCCTTCCTCCTCAATATTGTGGTTTCTTACTTCATGCCTCAGGCAAATATCATGTCTACCCAAACCTGCACTACCCTTTAGACACTCTTGAGTACCAGAATGCAAGAAGGATGCACTGTAATTCTAGAAGATAACTCTTTCAGTGTGGAGAAATAAAGCTTTCATAACCATTCTGTAAACCCTATGTGTATTTGTAAATTATTGCTAAAATAAAGTCCTACAGTAATTCTTTAAACTGCTGCATGGGAATAGAGACAATGGAATGGGTGGGAAGAAAAAATATTACAGTGTACATGCTTATACTCACGTTATCAAAAGGAGCACAAAACTGCATGCTCAGATAAATTTGCCGGTCAATAAAATAAGCACTCTGCATGTTACTTTTTAATTCCTAGTCTCATAATTTAGTTGGTTGAAGTTTAGGAAGTAGAGGATTTAAAACCCAGCCAAACGCTCTGAAGAGCAGTGCAAAGAGCAAAGGCCTAGCGAGTAGCTTTGGGCAGATCCCAGCCTGGATTCAACGAAGAAAAGGGCTGGGGCAGGCAGCCAGCTGCCGTGTACATGGTGACACCTACGTCCCAGCTCTGCTGGAAGTCAGAAAGTACACTGAGCTTACATGAAAGAGAATTGAAATGGAACATCTCTAGCAGGGTGACAGCAGCACTCAATTCCTCCAAACTCCACTTGACTCTACTGAGGAAGGGCATCTAGATGTCCTCACCCCTTGTCACTGTCACCCTGGTGCTGCAGTAACCTAGGATATCACCAGATGCATGCCAGTGAGTTGAGTTAGCACACACTTAGGAAAGTCCTGTTCCTTCCACAGACCAGGCATCAATGGTAACTAAAGCTAATACATTTTTCCTTTATATTGCAACAGCTCATATGCAGTGATGGCTACTGTGCCTCAGCTGGCAAGAGGAGGACCCTGTCAAATAGCTGCTGGCTTGCTCACACCCAGTGGAGCACATCTCTTGGTCTTGCTCTGGCATTATCAAGCTGAGACACACAGCAACTGCAGATGTCTCCAAGATCATCAGAGACTGCTACCACCCCAGCCCTCTCCCCCAGTTTCAGCTGCCCACTTATAGATTATGGTCCAGTCATTTCAGAAATACAGGAACATTACAAAGGTCACATTACACTGATGAATCTGACTTGATGACTCCCAGTAAAATTATATCAGGAAAATATTTTTTAAAGTATCTAGGTTGTTTTGGATCTTTCTTCCACGTATACACATTCACTTGTTCCACCAGTATTTCACATACACACTCCAAATAGCAGAGTGGTTTTTAACTGTTGCCCCTTAATGACATCAACTACGTATGTAGAAAAGACTTTTAAGATATATTTGTTGTATACCCAGATATTGAGGTTTCCAAAAACCATGCCTACTTTACCGTGCATCCATCATTCAGAGTCAGAAGGCAAACTATTGCCAAGTTCTCCGTAGCCGAATTAAATGCTTTCAGTCTTGGGTTTTAAACGGGCAATTCAAGTTTTAGAAGATTTGCCAAGCTCTACACCACAAAATTTAGCATGTCTTAAAATTTGGTAGGCCTCCTGCCAGTTAAAAAATTTAAAATGGTCAAGTTACAAAGAAAAATTTTTGTCTGTATCAGTTTCATATGAATTTGACCACTTTTATCATGACAAGACCTCTTGTTTAAGAACATATGACAGTAACATTGTCATTCTCGCAAGGCACACTGTAAAAAAAAAAACACACCCCCCAATTGTAAGTGAAACGTTCTGTTAGCAAGAAAACAAAACACACACACAGAGGGTACTATTTCTTCCAGCGAATATTGATAGAGAAATTTCAATGAAAATGCACCTCCTCCCAACGCCAGTGTTCATTCTTCACTTTTTCTCTTCTCCTTTTTTCACCATTTCTCTTTTGCCTTCTTTCCCATGAGTTTCTTATGATGAAATAATGCGCTTATTCTCACTCTAAAAATCCAATCTCCATAGTTACCTCTTGAATTCTTTTAAATTCCCTTAAATTCTGGCAACGACAGGCATCAGCTTACAGTCACAGGGGAGAGGCCCACAGGAGTGCGCTTAAAACCCTTCAATATCTTGGAAAGAATTTTGGAATGAATAGCAAAACAATCCACACGGAGAAAATGTGATAATGGAGCCATAACATGATGGCATCAGACTCTTAAAACATTTCTACTCAAAGCTCTATTGTATGCATGATTTAGTTTGAACATAGGGATATCTGGAAGCCACATCAAAGGGCTAATGGATAGACATTTTGTTAACATATGGTAGAACTGATGCCAGGCCATAAAACAACACTGTACTAAGCATTACACATCTTCAGAGAAGCTGGGGGTTTTTTTGGTGGGGTCTGGGATTTTTTGGTCTACAAATTATTTCTTCCCTTATGTGCATGAATGCCTAACAGGCTCAGAAGCCTGGACAATTTTCATGTTTCCTTGTTCCCTGGAGCTTTGCCCAGTATCAGATTCTGAGAAAGGGCTTATTTTTGAAATAGGGAAAGGAAGAAAAATGAAAAAGTAAATAAGCTGCTATTTCCATTGTTGAACAGGTTCTGTTACATTAATTGCAGATTGGTAAAGAACCTCAGAATCCTTAGCATCTCTGTTTCTCAGGTCATTCCTAGGACTGCTGCTTTCAACATGCTGTCCAAACTTTGCTCAGAGCTACACCATATTCTTCAGTGGTCTTTTTTGCCTGTGGTGTTCAAAAGAGAGTTACTTTCCAAATGGTGCCTTTTGTAGATATGGCATTCCATAAAAACAGAAAGCAAAAAAAGCTGTGTAGTATGAATTCCTGGAACAACACTTCAGGATTCAAAAAAACCCACTTATGAGCTCCTCGGTTTCTGCTCTAGAGCAGTTAACACTAGATCACAGAATAATGAGCAACCATTACATTCACAGACTTTGTAGGGCATTTAGGAAACAATTTTCTGATGTTTGTAACATCACTTAGTAACTGGAAGATAAGTAAAACAGGACTGCACACCAAGAAATACACAGTACAGAAAGATGCTGAAAGTCAGGATTACAGAAGAATTGTATCTTTATCCACTTTGATACCTTTTCAGTTAATCAAGTATTCTGTGGCTCTGTGTTTGGCAGATTAGGTACAGTGAAGCCAGACTAACAAGAACCATCTGCTATTTATAGCATTTCCCTAAAGATAGGAACGGTTGCTTCTGCACTCTAAGACCAATCATGTTACATCTGTATTAAAATGAGAAGACAAACATGTTTTATTGCCAGCTCTGCCTGAATGTCAAATGAAAACCACATTGGTTAACTTGTGAATTTCTCAGTCAGTCAGTCTCCAGTGTCATCTTACATCACTCAAATAAAATTTATCAGCAATACACAATACAATACAGAAGGATGCTAACAGCATGGTCCCAGGTTCAACACTGTGCCTTAAAAACCTCATTCTCCAAGTCCTGCAAATGTCTCTAACGTGCAACAGCCTGGACCTCAGCAGGTTCTGCTGCCATACCTTTTTTTCACAAACTCTTTGGCTCAACAGTCAGCAGTCATATGGGCTTAAATATGTTAAATCTCACAAACTACAGGTTTTCCACTCTTACTGCTGTCCTAAGCATCATGAGAATGAGATCCCAAGCTCAGAAAGGCTGCCAAGGCATAAAGTCATAGCATGTTCATCCCACGGCTTCCACCTGTGCTCATTATCTTAGAGGCGCAGACTCACCTTTGGGCACCTACCGGCACTCAGGCCTCAGCAGGCACTAAATGAAGACCTCGAGACTGACAGTGAGCAAGGTGGATGTCTCTGCTCAGAGCATGCACAGTCATGCCTGCTCTGATGTTAGCAAGGGTTCTGTCTGGGGAGAACAGCCCTTTCCTAACTTAGAAGGGATAACACAAAGATAAACAGAACAGACATTGGTGAGACACTGAACTTTACTGACAGTATGACAAAATCCATTTCCTTTTTCTGTTCTGTGCTTTCTACATCACCTGAAAACTTGATAGTGCAAAGCTGAAACTTACAGGAGGTTTCAAAATGCATTTTTCTTAGTTGGAGCAACTGATGTTAAAGCATTTGCTTACTGCTACTGGCTGGCCAAACAGAAAGGATAAAGCAGAATGAAACATGAAGTATCAATGGGTTAACTTTTCAGAAGTACCTCCAAGCCTTGGGTGCAGAGCTGCCTGAAAAAGCAACAGAACATCTGTACCTATGTCACATCGTTGCTTCTAAAGATAAATGCATCCCTGAGAGCTTTATGCTTCACAAAGTAACTGCATTTCTTTTACTGCTTTACGTTGTTCAGAAATGTGAATGTTTTGAAATTAAGCATAGGTGCCTAATGAAAGGTTTACAAGTTTGACAATTCTGAGTATCATTTTGATTACAGGAAACATTTGTTGCAACAGCAGAACAAAGCATGCCTCACAAGACTTTACGAACACTAAATCATGGAATGGTTTGAGTTGGAAAGGACCTCTAAAGGTAATTTAGGAAAACAGATTGAAAGTATTTCAACTACTTCTTTTTTTTTCCTGTTTTCCTTAATATTTTTTCTAGTTCTATTTTTCTCTCCCTCCATTGCTATATGCACAAATCTACACAAAATATTTGGAAAAACAACTTAAAAAGGAGGAAATGAACTGGACACAGTACAAGTGTGGTTAAGTAAAGACAGAAAAACAAACCAAACACACAAACAGCTAAAACCTCTCCAATAAACTGTGTTCTCCTGTAAAGGATCTTAATAATGATACTCACCATTGCCTGTAACAGATAAAATTTTCAGACAAATATTATTTCAGTTTTTTATGATTATTTTTAATAAACACACTAAATCCCACAGGAAGAATTCATTAAATATTTGTACATCACGCAGTATATTAAATTTGGGTCAGTATATAGGTGAACACACATGCCTAATGTGCAGTTACATCCATAACTCTATCACTTCTCACCAGTCTTTTTCAGTATCCTACAGTGACCCTCATTTTCAATTAAGTTCCACTTTTTTAAGTTATCATTTGCTACAGTATCTGTGACCAGTTATGTTTCACAGGCTTGAGCCTAATTTCAAGCTGTTTTGGTTTAGATCTTTGTAACAGTGATACCACCCATTGCTGATTTCTCACCCACAGTTCAGAGATCCAGATTGGCTTTTGTTTCAATTCAAAACCTTAAATTTAAATTCTGGCTTGTGGAAATGGCACCTTTCTATTCCCCTGGATATGTACTGCATTTTGAAACACTTTGGCATAAAAGACATTGTAAGAATTTGGGTCTGCAATGTATTTTATTGATTAAATAGCTAGATGGTTCCCATTTTTACCGGAGTAACACAGTGGACTGAGTGTGGTGAAGCACCCATTAAGGTTCCAAGAGGAACTGACTACTAAAAAACCTAAACATTCACTTGTTTTATTTTTCTGTTTCTTGGTTACATTTTCAAAGTGTGTCCACTACCACTCCCATTAACATCAGCAGGAGGCTTGTAAATAAGTCTTTGACCAGTGTTTTAAAAAACTGAGTTTCTCAGTGGAAGAAGTGAAGAGATTCCAGTCCATTTAACTACTTAAAGAAACAGCAGGACAGCAAAGAGAAAAATTAAGTGCAGGCAAGTACCTTAACACATCTCTGAAGGTTACATTTGGACACTTCAGAACCTGAACTGAAATGTCAAATTTTGAAATAAACCAAACATAATCCAGGAAAGGTAACCTATTGGCTGGTTAGAGGGATGGCTAGAAATTCAAGTGACATAAATGTACATCAACTGTATTCTAGTTTAGAAGTTGAGGAATTGTCTTTAACTTGGTAAATAGGTTCCATGAAGCTAGATTCATAGGTGATTATATATAAACCAATCAACCAGAGGGCAGTTACTTCTCCCTGCCCAGTGACCAAGCTTTTGAAAATGTACATTCATGCTAACACTGAGCATCCCTAGCTAGCACAAGACAGAGCTACAGAACTACCATCTCAAAAATTATAAAAAACTTTTAGAAGCTACGCCTGGTTTAAAGGACAGAGATTGTCATTCTTATTTTCCATTAAAGTTAGAAAACTACAATTTTTTTTAAAAAAAAATTGCAGCTCAGTAGATGTACTCAAGCAGCAATTTCTAGTGCTGCTGTAACTGAAGTTGCATCAGCATTTTCACAGTAAACCATACCATCAGAAAAATCATTCCATGTTTTAAGTTGGCAGAGAAGACCTCATACCAGGCACAAAGCCTTCAGCACCACGAATTTAGTTTGTATGATCTGGGGCTAAGAATTTGGAAGAACAAAAAAAGCAAGAAGTTTTAAATTGGAAACCAGCCATTGGGGATTAACTAGTGATTAAACAGAATCTGCAGATACTTTTTAGCACAGAGGGTTTATCAACCTAACACACATACAACTCCTGTTAAACACAGCAATGATTTACACACACACAAATCTTCAAAAAAGTTAAACTGACTTTCTGCATCAACTTTTATGCTTGAGGCAAAACTCAAGCAAACAATTTTATTTCCAGACAGCAGAATCTGGCTTCTTTGCCTGATCAAGAAATCATCTGAAGATGATTAACAGAACAATAAGCAAACCCCAAGCACAAATCATTATGGCAATTTTAACTTACAATTTGTTATTTAAAACAATAACTGTATTTGTTACAGTGCTAGGATTTAACTTCTGCTTACATACATGATTTTTTGTAAGCCTATGCAGATGGTACTATTTAAAGTGAGCTTTAAGCCAGGGAAACCAAACAGAGGAGGTTAAGTTGTGTACAGTTTAGCTGAATTTTCTGTTCTCAGAACACAGTAATTCTTAGTTTTCTAAAATATATTCTATTATGTTAGAACGGAACCTGCTGGTTTCAAACCTGCTACCTGAATAAGACTGAAAAGCTGGGAAGTTTGAAATATAGAAGAGCAGGTGAGTAAGAGTTACTCATCTGAGGGATTTTTTAAGAAAGGCTGTTCTTTAGGTTTGGTTTTTTCATATATTCAAAGAACAAAATAAGTTTCTTTTTGTATATTCTCACTCACCTGCTCCGGGTACTTGCTTCCAACTATCTCTGCCACAGTGTTAAACGAAGGAGTGTCTGGATAGGTCTTAGCCCCCATTTTCAGGTGCACAATGATCTTAGTGCCCCGGAAAGACATTCGTGACATCATTTCAGCATCTTCCACAGAGATGCAAGCAGTGGGAATCCGGGGCACATTAGGCTGGTAATTCTGCCACCCAGTATGAGGGCTGTGAAAAGAAAAACAAAAATACAGTGATAACTTAGTTCCAGAAGTTATCATCATTATTATGGAATTATTAAAAAGAATACTTTCACTACCATCCTAAATAGACTCTCAGAAAGTTGTATTTACTATTTTATTAGTTATATTTACAGCTACTCATATTAGTTATATTTACTGTATTTAAACAAACCTTTTGATAAAATACACCAAGGGTTTTTATACTAGTCAGAATATCTGACTGTTACCATTCTGTATGTCTGGAAAATTATTCTGTGTCAGCTCTATTTAGGTCATTGTCATGCTTTGGCATTACAGTAGTAAATGCTCTGATACCACACTTCCTTCACTGCTTTATCAGGAAAAAAAAGCAATGAAAAGCCAGTAAGTGAACAGTTTGTAAGAAGTGCATTTTTTTTTCCCTATGACAAGTAATGTAATTAAAACTCATTAGTTCAACTATCTCAGCATCAGACTGGAGATTTATTTTGAGGAGTCCTACTATGAGAGAATTCAGGAAAAATGTGACAATAAGACCATAAAAAAAAACAACACCACATTTCCTTGTTCTCAGTACACTCAAGAGCTCAACCACTACCTGTAGATGAAAAAAAAAACTAAAAAAAAAAATATGCACCACTAGATGTAAGGCTATAGTGTCTTCTGTGTAGGAATAGCTATGCCTTGTGGGGAAAAAATTAAAATCACAAAGTTCCTCTGGTGTTCACAGTGTGATACAGACTGAGTGACTTCTTTCCTCTCTCTGAGAGCTGTAGACAGTTCTGTGACTATTTAAAGCAATTCTTTGCCTTCCAGAGGCTCCTTCTACCACCACTATGTGCAGAGCTAATTGGCGTTGAGTGATTCATGTCTGAGAAGTTGTGGACAAGTTGCTTAGCAAGTTCCTTCAATATTTTTTTTCACATTTAGCCTTTATTTACATATTTCTCTTTTTCTCGTGCTTCTGTGGAGATCTTTGGATTTGACTTGCAGAAGTACTGAGCACCTCAGCTACAGATGAAGTCAATGCTTTTAAAGTAAAGTTGTATGTAAAGCCTGAGACAGCAGAAAAAAACACATGCAGGAAAAAAGAAATAAGGATCAAGAGATATGTCCAAATTTTCAAATACTCCTGATAGTAAATCATTCATTGCCTTCATTTCCCACTTGTAAAATGGGAATAAAAATGCTCTTTGTTTCACGAACAGGGAAAAAAAAAGAGAATAAAAATGCTTGTTGTTTCAAGAGGATAGACTCAATGAACACTTGAGAAACATTCTGATACCACATTAATGATCAGAAATCAACAGTTATACAATTATACATCCTAAATCGTAAACCAATCTAAGATCTCTGCATTGAAATATTAGGGTAAAACTCTGAACAAGCACCTCTCCAGTACAGGCCATCCTCTGCAGTAAACGTGTATGCAGAAATAACACATCTGGGAATCCTTTATTTCAAGGTTTACTTCGTAATTCTCACATTTCAGTGTGTACTACCTAGGTGTTTTCAAAATACATGAAGTATCCAGCCATCTTAGTGGAGCAGGAGGTTCAATATCATC
>NW_008608704.1:0-8354 GCF_000691845.1 Merops nubicus | reverse complement strand
AAAAAAAAACACCACACAACACCACCACCCTATATTCCGAAATACTAAGGTACTTTTGAGTCTTTAAACGTTAAAATTCAGGTAGGTGCTAGTCTGAGGTAGTTCACATGTTTAACCGGTTCTGTTTTCTATAGGCAGAGTCTGCTTTTTGTCTGGAACTTAAAAAGTTTTCTTTATCACCCAGCACACTTCCATAGCGTAGCTGCCAGGCTGAGTATTGTGTTTCCCCATTCTGGGCTCTCTGGTGGGAAAAGGCTTTGCTCGCCGAGCCTTTTATGTTAGTTCATCCTATTAAAGCGCCTTGCTTTGTTGTCCTCTGAACCCTCTGTAATGCCTCTGCGTTTTTCAGCAAGTTTAGTGAAAAGCAAAACTTCACTTTGTTTCATTACAGAGTCCTGACTAGAGCCACTCCACTGATGGACTCTTTCAAGTTAAAAAAAAATTCATTATTCTTTTACTTACCAACTTAATTGTGCAGACAAGTTCCCCTCCCTCACACTTATGTTATTAGAAAAATTAAATACAGCTACTTTTGCATGGGAAATGGACAGCCTCTGAGATTAAAGATTTCTTCAAGCAACATTTGCAATATGATGTTTAAAAACAGTAAGAAAGCTGATAAAATGCAAAATGTATTGCATTTCTAAGACCGGGGAGGGGTGGGGGGGAAGTTGTTAGTGCTTTTTGGAACAAAGTTGTAGTCTGAAGTAATGTCTGTGCCAAGGCAAAGGTTTGGTTCAATAAGTGCATTGATCAAATAACCTTGATCAGAGACAGAAACTGTGCACCAGCTGCAAGAAATTCCTTATCTTGTGCCTAAACCAGCAGCAATGGGAGTTGTGATGGAAGTAGAAAACATCTAGAAGTGCCTGGTGTTTGGGAAAGGGCTTACGTGTATCCTGGTGCAACAGACATCTGAATGGTCACCAGATTAGAAGGAATCGTTAGACCATAGTTGTGTCTTCCCTGAAAGCAAGAAAGATAATAATGCAGACTTTGGTGAGTTGTTTTTCAATAGTAGCACCTCTTCACAATGTGTTTTTCAGTCAAGATCTTGATTCTTCTTCCAACCATGAGGATAGAGTTACACGTATTACTATAAATTAGGGTTTTTTTTCCCCCACTTTTCAGTGACTGCGATACAGCAGCATGCAGCTCATCAAAGCAGAAGGAAATACTGCAAGGAGCTGGGCAGTAAATGAGCTGGTAGACCATCCCCCATATTCAAAATGCCACAGATATCACTCTTTGAATAGTCCCACAAAATACAATAAACTCATTTGTAAATATCCTTATATATGTATTATATATACATATATCTTTTGTGGGAAAGTGAGAATTAATGATACCTTGTCCAGTGTTGCTCAGGGGAAAAAATGTAGATCTAAGGACAGAGTTTACAAGTGAAAATCCTCAGCTTTGTGTCTGTTTTACCAGAGAGGAGCCCTTCCTGTCACTTCAACTAGTAGAAAATATCAGATCGTTGTCCAACCACCCCCCCCCAATTCCAAATTGTCCCTGAAACTTTTTCTTCCTTACACTCTCTATCACAATCTTCTGCCAAATCCAGTTTTAACATAATGGAAATTACTGCACTTTCTTGGTAACCATAGAAATGTGTACACTTAAATTAATACATTTATAGATATAAATTCTATTTCTATTCCTTATAGCAGTTCATTTCTCCACCTTCACATTATACAACTCTAGGTACTCAATATGGGCAAGAATTTGTCTGAGACAGTATTCCAGCAATTTATACCAGTGTCCTGCTAGGTCAAGAAGCCTTGGCTTATCCCAAGTGTTTTTATGCTTAAGAAAGCAAAATTACCTTTAGCAGACAGTTCAGGTCAGCACCAGAAAGTCTCAGCTATGATTCAAAACACAGATTTTTCTCCGAGTAGTGATACTGCTTTCAATGATGATTTTGTGGAGTCAGCAGATAATTTTAACCCAGTATTTATTCAGTGATTTCCCTTTAGCCTGTGTTTTCCAAATGCTCATTAGTTATCAGAAATTATGCAGTCTGTATTTTGAGTGCACATTTAGCTGAGAAGAGTGATTTGAAAGCAACACTGCACATGCTACATGCACGTATTAATATTTAATGTAGCTTTGGTCACATAAGTTTCCAATGAGCTATTTTGATGTATAGTTATTGTACTGTGTATTTAAAAAGGGATCTTCTCCAAGCAATCATTCATAAAAGCTCAAAATAACTCTTGGCCTTTGTATCAGTGTTTCTATTATGTGACTACTAAATCAGGCTTGGTGGAAGGTTCACAGAGGGTTGACTGAGCTTTGTCAGCTCGGCTTTATTAGGACTTTTCCATGCTGGAACATTCCTGGATGTGGCTGATGGGATTTCCTGCCTGTCTGTCCTGTGAAGGTAGCATGGTGTGTCTGAGTGCAGGGAAATGATTCCCACTTTGTTCCTGTATACGATTTATCAGTAGGATAAGAGATCTGGCCACACAGAGCATTGCTTGTGGTGGTAGGGAGGTGTTATTTGGAAACTACTGCTTTGATACATCTCTCAGAATCTGTGGATGAGCCAGGTGGAAACACAAAGAATGCGTCACCCTCTTTCTGCAGGGTCCTTAACACTGTAATCCTTTTAGTGGATCAAGTAAATCTACACTAATTATGTTTGCAATTAAAAAAAAAAAGCAGCACAGTTTTTTTATGTTAATATCAATTTATAGTAGGTGCTTGAGTTTCAGATCTCTCTAGGCACTTCTATTTCAGCAGAAAACTTGTACTGGAACAAGTAAGCTGCCCCACATATTCGTCTGTCTAGCTCCTGTGTGCAGGGTGAATTTGATTACCATTACTTATCATAGAAACTCCTGCACATAGAGTAATAAATGAAAGGAGATTTCTTGACCCTGTGTGATTCTTGAAGGCTGTGTAAATAGACATACGGTTCTATGAGAATAAATTAGATTATAACAGATGAGCAAACTCTTTCCACCTGTACATGCAAAGATGGGATTAGAAAAGTTTGTGAAAGCAGATTAAAGGAACTAAATTTAGATGGATTCTTTCTTGCTTGCCTTCTTTCTTGCTTTCTTTCTTGCTTTCTTTCTGGTTCAGCCATAGGTGGATTAATTTTATTTTCCAAGAAAAACAGTATGGGGAATTACTGAAGTACAATAGATGTTTTCCTGGGGAGTTTCACAACCCCATAAATGACAAAGCCTGTCCTTGGGGAGTTTCCAGCCTTTCAGATCTGAGTAGGTTACAAAGCTCTGGTCTCCGTATCCACATTTTTGGATGCTTTGTCAATCTGACTCTTTTTACAACATCTGATAATGCTTCAGCCCTTACAAAATGCAATCAGTATTGAGAACTTCCAGACCAAAGCAGGAATTAGGAAATGTTAGAGTTGGGCAATCCCTATATGTCTCAGTTTACAGAGTAAGAAAAGGATGGGTAACAGTACTTTAACATTTTTATGGCCCCTGGATTTGGTTGTGGCTGCCTGCATTACACAGCAAGCCCAAGGTGTGTTCCTGTTGTCTGCAGGGCATTCTGGCTGCAGCCCCTCTGTGGCCCAGTATACACCCTGCTATATACCTGGGTCTCACACAGGCATACCCCGTCAGGGACCTGCCAGGTGAGCAACAGCAGATTTTATTATCCTTTTCCATCCTTACTCTATTCCCAATACTGAGTAACAACCAGAAAGAAGGATATAAACCAAAGGGCCAGGTTCCTCTGGATAATTCAGGCTATCTTATTTCACATAGACATTTGGTATAATGCACCTTTTCAGTTCTCAGTTTGTTTTCTCTGCCCCTTTGTCACATGGCCAAGGACAGGACAAAGCCACCCGCCGGTCCGGCGCACACAGAGGGCAGCCCGGGGCCGGGCAAGGCTGCTTTCTGCAGCGCAGGCTTCAAAGCTGCGCCCTACGCGTCTGGCCCAGCCTGCTGCTGTGTGGTAGCCCACGTCCCTGGCCCGGGACTTGCAGAGGTCCCCTCTCGGAAGCGAGGAGCTCTACAAATGGCCTTCTCCCCCGCCTCGCCCAGCAGGAACCCTTGCCTTTATTATTGTTGTGATTTTATTACAATTATTGCTCCCTGTCTGAATCTCATCTACATGCATAGATGTGACCTGCCTCTGGAGGAAACAGATTTCGGTCATCGTGATGAAGAGCATAGGAAATGCTTCCCGTGGCTCGGTGCCACACTGGCACTTTTCTTGCGTGAATTACGTAGGGCTTTGAGTTCCTGACCAAAACTGGGCTCGGTCCCCTCCATAGGGGAAGCAGTCGACAGTCATTTTCCACAAAGGCCTGCAGGAGCGAAGTTAGATGAGAGATAAGCAAGGGATGCAAAAACAAAGGCAAAGCAAAGTGACTCACCTGTAGGCTATCAGCTACAAGTAGTCACCAGGGGCCAATGACACAGCAGTGACACAGCCACTCTGTGACATAGCTTGTCCCTTGTCACAGGATCTCAGACCCATGTGGGACAAACAACCTTAATGCCCTTAAGGCTTCAAGAGCAGGAGGGTCCTTGTCCTTTGGGTAAGACACCCTTACAAATTCAGATGTCCCCCTACATTGCCTTTATTTACTCAATGGTAGCACATTGAGTACTTGGACTTTCATGGTTTATGTTCTTCTGGTGCTCTGCACAGAAGTGATTTTATCCCTGGGACAAAGCAGCACTTTCCTTCATGAGTGTCAGCACCCGGTGTAAACCACCTCTGCCCAAATGAAGCCCTGAGCCGTGACGAGACTTTATCTCATGCACAAATATGGGTTTGACATTTTTTCCAGCTCTGTTGGCTGATTAAAAGCCTAGGAAGTGAGCACACATGAAATCATTCCTTCCGTACAGGCAGACAGATGGAGAGAAATCCCAGCCTGTTTCCCCTCTTTTGTCTTCAGGGCATTTTTGGAATTTCCTTCAGGAAGTGAGGTTGCGACCCAGAACCTTCCTCGGTGACTTAGGCTCTCGTTTCCCACAGTAAACCTTGCCTGGTGATGACATGCAGCACGAGAAGGTGAGGTTTATCTTCACACTCCAACTGCATCCTGTACGAGCTCCATGGAACTTAAAAGCAATACTGAGAGGGAATGGCTGCAAGGAAGGAAACGGAAGCCAAGCCTGTGGAAGAAGTAACGCAGTACCTATTCAACTGCGCTGCCACGGCCCTCGCCCGTGGACCAGACAGAGCTGGAGCAGTTACATAGCTGAGGCCACCATTCTAGGTTTCATAAACTTCCTTGATGTTTGCAATAAGCTAAGAATTAAACTTCATTAATTATATTACTGACATAAGTGAATTATTTCACGTACGCTAGGCAGTCACGATAAAACTGGCATGCACCTGCTTTTTTTTTCCCTGTTTGTACTTCATTAGCTGTTGGAGAAAATTGCTACTGTAGAGATTTTTTTTAATGGCATTGCATCAGTACAGTGTGTGCTTGATAAAAAATTATATTCTGGTGTTCATTTTGTATTTTACATGATCCTGTAAGTGGCATTATGCATCTTAGGTCCCTGCAGAATTGGTGCGGTGCAATCTCAACACGTACTGAAACCAAGAAATTCTTTCACTGACTTCTGTCAACAAGAAACCACACCTGGCATGAAAAGTCCACAATAGCACAAAACTACTAGTAATCTGATAACAAAATCTTTAAAAAAATCAGTTTATTAATGTTTAGAAGTCAATAAAGCTATGTGCAAATTGAACAATAAAAGTGAGAAACATTTTAAATACTATTTTTAAAACCAGAAAAAAAAACCCCAACAGTTTAATTGCACTGAGTTTTACTACAAAGGCAACGTATTTTCTTTACAAAATACCACTTCTAGGAATTGCAAATAACTGTACATCAGTGAATTGCTCTCAGCTATCCCAGATATACCACTTTTGTTATAGTAATACTCTAGGCACATGAAGACTCCTGCATCTTATTAACTTATTTACATTGTACACATTCAACCCTGTTAGCACAGGTTAGAAAAACAGAGGAGTAAATCTGACGCTGTAAAACAAATACATTCAATTTAATGACAGGTAGTTCTTCCATGAACTGATAAAATACAGACATCTTTGCTGAAATTATAAACATTAATAACACGTGCCAAAATGTGTTGCATTTTGTTATGGAAGTGCGTTTATCTATAGTCATTTCACTTCAACTTTCCTTGTATTTTTCTGAAACTCAAGGTACTATTTTCATATGTTCCGACTGATCTTTACCTTTGGAAAGACTATGAACCTGACACTGAAATGCCCCTTCGGTTTTAACTCTTCCTACTTAGGTAAAAATCCTGCTGTTGTCAATAGTATCTTATACTATTTGATTTACTTTCAGTCACCCTAAAGAGAAATGACCTTAGTTCTACCTTGCGTGTGTCATGATAATGCAGTTTATTTAATGCTATAGAATAACAAGGCAATCAACACGTGGGGCCAAATGCTGCTCTGAGCTACGTCGTAAATTCTGATGCAGTCAACCAAATGGTGCAGGTGAAAGCAACTGCACAGTCTCGCTCACTGGCTTCAAATGTAATATGGACCAACAGCAAAAATTCATAGCTCTGATCTGGCTAAATAAAAACCCAACAGCTTTGGACACTGCACATAAAACCTTATGATTTAACTAAAAACTCTGCAAAATTATGCCAAATCATGGTTGTATGTGTTCTAAAGTATATTTGTGCGATCTCTTTCCTTGATATGTGCTAAACAGTTCTGACCAACTATACCAGAGTCACCACTAAATTCAGTACAGAAACATCTTTGTTGTCAGTGGTTTGCTGCAAGTAAAGGAGAAATAACTTCACATTCTTCTCACAAGGGGAAAAAAAAAAAAAAAAGAGTCATTCTCCTTCTCCCTCCTCCCCCTCTCTCTTTCTCTCACACACACCAGGCATCATTTCACCAAGGCATCAGTCTTTCAGAGTTACTAAGGAGATTTCAGGATATGAATGCGCCTGACAATCCTGAGCTGCCTCAGTGCAAAGACAAAAACCATGCTCCCAGGGAATAGATTTTCAAGCCAGAACAGTCTGTCCCATTTCTTGAACTCCAGCCTCGCAAGTGCACCGTTTGCCTCGTTAGAACTAATGCTACTTGCTCACTTAGCCCAACGCTGCTGCCATGAGCAGGAGGCATCTCAGCTCCCCAGTTGCAGAGGAGGGCTCTGAAATACACCCCTGTGGTTACTCCTAAGAAGATGAGGTAACATTGCCCGAAGACATGATGGTTTCAGGGCGGTCGCCTTCCTCTTTCTGTGGGTGGGAGGAGTTGTCAGACTTACTCCGGCTGAACTCCATCCCTCCGATGATCGGCCTCTTGAATTTGGTCCCAGACTCTGCCGGGGGACATTTGCAGCAGCACAGAATCTTGATGAAAGCCCTCCGCATCTCTTTGTTTGTCAAGGTGTAGATGATAGGGTTCGTGGCTGAATTGAGCACGGCCAATACTAAGAAATACTCTGCTTTATAAAGGATTGGGCAGGTCTTCACTTTACACCCCACATCCAGTAAAAGCAAGATGAATAAGGGAGCCCAGCAGGCTATGAAGGCACTCAGCACTATGATCACTGTCTTGAGCAAGGCCAGTGACTTTTCTGAGCTCCTAGTAGCTTTGGTAACGTTTTTCCGAAATGTCAGCCTGCGGCTCCTAGTCCTCACCATGGAGTAGATCCTGCAATACAGGACGACAATAGATAGCAAAAGGCCAGTGAAAACAGTGGTGCAGAAGAGGATATAGTGCTTGTGGTAGAGAGGCAGCACGGTGGAGCAGTTGTACAAGAGGCTGATGCAGTTCCAGCCCATGATCGGGAGTCCCCCAAGTATCATGGAGATAACCCAGCAAGCACTGATCAGCAAGAAGGAGCGGAAGCTGTTGCTGCCATTGTGGAGTTTCATCTTCAACATGGTGATGTATCTCTCAATGGCAATGGCCAACAAGCTGAACACAGAAGCTGACAAGGCAACAAACATGCTGCCTTCTCTTACAAACCACTGGGAGGGGGTGAGGCTATAGGTTTTGTGTCCAGACAGCAGAAGGTTGGCAGTGTAAGCCACACCAGCCAGCAAGTCTGAAAGAGCCAGGTTCCCAATGAAATAGTACATGGGTCTGTGAAACTTCTTGGTTTTCCAAATGGTGAGCAAGACAAAAATGTTCTCTAAGATTATAAAGCAGCAAATGATGATAAAAACCACTGACGTCACTTTTATTCCACTGTCCGCGTTCTCATTGAGCTTCCCTGTGTAATTATAGTGCTCTTTGATGACATAGTTGACATCCGTGCTGGTGAGGCTGCCGACGACCTTCAGCGGGGCCGTGGTGTCGGAGCTCATGGTGCCCGGCGGGGCGCC
>NW_008608703.1:0-21152 GCF_000691845.1 Merops nubicus | reverse complement strand
TCAATGAGTCTCTCTCCCTTATTCCCTCTCAGGGGTGCAGGAGGGGGTTAACAGAGAGCATCTGTTACAGTTCTGGGGCTGCCCTGACCCCAAACCACGGCATTGCTTTAGGAGGGAAAGTGATAATCAAAGCTTTTTCAAAGATGCTCCAAGCCTCAGAAGGTGAGCTGTAATAAACGCCCCATCAGCAACTGTGGATCTGCTGAGAACCCTGACAGTCCTGAGCAGGGCTACAGGCAGGAGCTTGCCTCCCACCAGGGACAGGGAACCAGCACAGGATCACACCCCCAGCATTTGTGTCCCATCTATGATGAGGGTTCTTTCTCACTTGCAAAAATTTAGAAGATATGAGAAGCTAGAAAGCATTAATGAGAAAGAACCAAGTGCTAAGTGGCACCAGGGATCACTTTGCCAAGCTAAACTAGCTCAAGCCCATACACAAAGCTGAAGCCTTTCAAGGAAGTCTGTTGGGCAACTGAAACAATCACAGCTCTGGAAACAATCACATCTTACATATTTTTCTCTGACAGGAAAATATTTTTGTGAAAAATATTGTTTTGAGCCCTGTGTAGCATCCACAGTTGCCATGGGTTTTCAAGGGATGTGTGTATTTCTTCCAAAGGAGACAGGGCCCTCTCCTTTGTAAGGGACTTTTGTTGGAAGCTGCACCCTAAAATTGTTGAAGAGAGAAGACAGAACCTATGTATTGCAGAGAAGACCTGCTGCTGCTGCTTTTATTGGCTTTAATTCAGTAGTCAGCTCTGTTCAGTGAAGTACATAGATATGCATCTAAATACTTTCCCAGTTTAGGTCATTATTAGAAGAACATGATTCACAGACAGAAGTGTGCATGAACTGTCTTCAAGGATCTGTCCTAACCAATATATGTAGAAGATGCTGTGGGTCCACTGCAAGCTTTTTTCTCCCACACACAATGTGTCTGGTCCTGAAGTCAACTACTGTAGTCTGTATATATCATGGTAATGTTTAGACCATAAGCAATCAAATTAAATTCAAACTCCATTTGAACTTTTAGTCTTTATTGTGGTTGTACATTTACCTTAAAAGAAGTCTGGTTCTCAGAAAGTCTCAGGCACCTACTCAATAAATTGAGGCACTTAGCCTCAAGCTGGTCACCCAAAAACATGAGAAGGAAGCCACCAGCACTACTGCTGAGCAGAGGTCTGGTAAAAGAACAAATGCTTCCACATTGTAGATAATTTGGGTAGAGTTTCTTATTTTGTAAAAGTTAATTTATTTTCATTAAAATCATTTGACATTATTTCAGCTATATACCAGCACTGACATTGTATGCCCTGCTTAAATTATTTTGGCCCAACTAGTAAATCTGATAATTCAGGACCAGATATAGCCAATTAGATTTACTTTATGATACACCATCATCTGATCAAGCAGTCTCAAAGGATTTGACTTGTTAGCATTTCAAAAGCATAGGAGGTTTTTAAATAATTTATTACATTTCTTTCAAGTTCATCTTTTTTAATTCATTATGTAAAGTGGAGGCAGATGTTTTACAGAGACTTGTGCTGTATCTATTTCAGCTTGTATTAATGTTTCCAAAGACCCTCTTCTGACATACCACTCAGGTGAAAGTTACCAACAATGAAAAAGATTTACGAGGAGCTGCAGGTTGTGGCTTTCCAAATTCAGGCCCAGAGATACGGGGATTTCCCCCATCCTCTGCCTTTTGAGAACGAAGCTCTCTCATTTATTCCTCCCTGGTTTCCCATCTCTAGCCTCTCTATCTCACTTAAGTTTAGTTTTAAAACATCCACTCATGCTTCTAGAAGCTACAGCATTTCTGGCATCAAAATCTCCAGGAACAGAAACATCAGCTGGATTAAACAAATCCACACAAACCATAGTTCAACCTGATAGAGGCACTTTCCACCCCGCCCACGAACATGATTTATGAGGTGGCATTTGCTCACCCTGTGAAACGCCAGACAATGCAACCCCCTCTCCTAGCATGGCAGTTCTTCCCAGGGAGACACTTGCTCTCCCACCTGCATCCCAAGAGGACACCTTCCATAGGTTATTTTTGCTTTGTTCTTGTTCTGCTCAGGAACTAATTACTCACCAGGGGTTTGAATTTCTGTGAACAAACTTTACGGAGTTAATTTGGGAAAGGGCACACATTGGTTACTTGAGCTCCGTTCTGGGAGGTGAAGGCAGAAGGATAACACATACACTCAAGGGCTGCAAAACCACCTCTTTCAGCACAGGTCCCTCTTCTCCCACTCTGAACTGAGCAATGGCACTACAGTGGTCCTGTCCCAAAGGCACCATCATGTACAGATGCAAAATTAAAGCACAGCCTTCTCTTCCTTCACTGGGTCAGGATGCGCAATTTTACAACCCAAACAAATCTGACCACTCACTGTAAAACATTTTCACCTGGATACCTTTTGCAACTTAAAGGCAGATACAAAGGGGGTGGTCTCAGTAAACTGTTTTTAAGCACTCTTACCCCAAATGTAACTGCATTTTTGGTAATAGGGTATTCCTTTTTTAATGGCCCTTTGAAATGCTGGGGTCTGAACCCCGAGCCCCAAATTAAGGTTGACATATGGGTGATTCCCACAGCCCTTCATAAAGAGGAGGTGAGTTTGCCTTATAGCTTCCCCCAGGGTGCGGCCGGCCCTGCAGGGAGAGCCAGAAGGGAAATGAGCCCCAGGGGTCCCGCAGTGAGTTGACAAAGGTCAGGTGTGTGCTGGGGATAAAAGCTGGGACCACTGGCAGGGAGTCAGGAGTGTCTGTCTGTGGAGTGCACTCCCCAGAGCTTCCTGGTTCAGGGCAGACCTCCTGACTCTCCTGGAGCTGGGCCCCAGTCTGCTTAGACCTTTGTGAACGTGGGCTAGACAGGTGAGAGGTGCCATGTGGGCACCTTTACCATATATTTTTTACTTTGTGATCTGGCTGTTTCCCATGCCAACTATGGGAAACCTTGGGTCTCTGTTCATACCACCTCTTGTGGGCTGAGTTATGTCTTTTCTGGGATTGTTGGGGGTGGTGTCAATTATATACGAGCTGGGTGACTGGTTGGTACCCCCAGTGGTCATTCACAGCTTTCTTGTTTACAATACAGTCGACTTACTGCTTTGCCTTTCTGCTGGTTATGTCATTCTTGTTGAGCCTAGTCATTGGCAGAACACCCTTCTGCAGGGGAATTCACCCACAGTATCAACCTCCACACAAATCTTCATTATAACTCCCTGTGTATGATTTTTTATATGTGCTACTATTCTGATTTTACTCCAAAGAACCAGATACCTGGGGTAGCACAGCTGGGTGCTGCACACACCGAGACTGACCACAGTGTAGGTCTCAGCACAGAGAAGGTCAGCAACAGGAACCAACCCAATGCAGCTGACAGCAGGCTCCTCAGAGAAAGACACTGTGCCCCACACAGCCAATTGGAATTACTTGGTGCATGAAAGGAGAATTAAGAGTTAAATATATCAAGAAAAAGATATGAGCATCCTTCTGAAATATATGTTCTAGCCAAAGAAAAGCTTCCAACAAGGTATTCAGAAACACTTCTCATGCTAGGAGCCCACTGCAGTCTTAGGGATTTCCCAAGTGTGCAGAGTCACTCTGAAAACACAGAGCTCCAGTTATCAAGATGGATTCTAACAAGCAATCTGCTTTCAGGGACAATGTCTGAAGAGTCCTGTCTTTCTAGAGTACTTCTTGGTGTTTCCTGACTGCCAGCGCTAGAGCAGACAGGTGCATCAAGAGAGGATTTGTCTCCCAGTAACAAGCACTTCATGACAAACACCCAAATCTAACAGCACTTTGTTGGCTGGCACAAAGCAACAGAGAACACCAGATAACAGAGGATTTCTGTTCCCATCCCTTTGATCCCCAAAGAAAAGCATCATTAGGTTAAAATATAAATTTGAAGGTCACCACTCTGGTATATTCACCAAAACAGAGCCAGGTTATTTAATATCTGTGTTTAGATACCACCTAGTCACCAACTGTGGTCACTTGGAAATCTAGGGTGAAACTCATCTCACCTAACTTTAAGTAGCAGATAGTTATGACAGTCTAAGCAAGGTGCTGCAATTCAGACAATTCTCTTAGGATATGATGATCTGGAGCTGTTTTGCCCTGTTGGCTATAGGAGTGCAGACAACTAAGTTTGACTTAGCAGATGTCTAAACTTAGGGGGATATGAAACCCACTGTTCTTCATCGAGAATAACCAAATTCTGCAGAGTCTCCACATTCACACTGCAGTTGTCTGTAAATAACACTGATGTCTGCAAGCAAGGTTATGGTCTTGTCCATGGGGTCAAAAAAGGAAAGAAGAAATTACTTGGAGATTTCCTAGAAGACATAACACTTCTGCTGCAAAAGATGTCCAAGTACACCTCATCAAGAGGTGTAGGCAATCTGTAGATATTTTTTGCTGCAACTGATGGCTACTTGGGAACAAAATTGTATTAGCAAAAGCTACAGACATTTAAATGAGAACTTTTTGGTTCAGCAGGCATACTTCATGAATAAGCATTACTTCTTGAAGTGAGGGTTGTGCCCATCTAAGGAAGTTCCTGCTGTTTCCAGTTCAATACTGTGCTACCCAACAATCCTTCATGGGAAAACAGCTATTTTAACATCCTTTGGACCAAGGCTGACAGTGCTTCCTATCACAGATCATGCCAAAGGTCTTCCCCATTATGAGTTATTGGTAAGTTTTGAGTGTCAGCAGTCCAAGTGGCAAGGCTACATGGTGAGCATCTGCACCAGGCAGAAAGATTTCTGCACGCACATACGCAGTAAGATGACATTATAACACGTACCTGTGGCAGGACTCATGCAATATTGTTCTAAAAAAGAAATCCAATGATAAAGCTGGAATGATCCCAAAATTTAATACTATTCCTGCGTAATCTAGAATTTATTTTTTTTTAAACAGTAATGAGCTTTGAATTAACTCGTTAGCTAGAAAGCAAATTTTGATCCAGGAAGTTGTATTTTGTCTTGATTCCATTTTCAAAACCATCTGGACATAAATCACACAGAAACTAGTATAAAAAAAAATGCATGGCCACTACTAATTATGGTATGCTGTGCCATTTCTCCCACCACCTGCTAGTGATGACACAACATTACTCAAGAATAAAGCTTGATGAATAATTTTTAGACTATTTTCTTCAGCTTACAAATGATCTGAGCAGATTCCTCCCTCCCTCCATATCCAACATGTTATTTAAAATTAGTCACAATGGTTTTGGTGACTAATTCCTAATCCATAACTTGTTTATGAGCACTGTGTTGCAAGCACTTGAGATGTGTAACTCAGATTTTTGGTGCATAGTTTAGATTTGACATTAACTCAATAATGCTTTACACCCTGAGTAGATAACAAAATAATCACCATCCCAGCATGAGTATTTGCATCTATAGACCCAAACCTCACTTTCTACCAAATTGTAATAGTTCCTTACAGTTTGCTGCACCTCCATAGACTATTCAAGGAACGCAAGAGCAGTGCAAACATTAGGAAGCTTGCAGGCTGGAGAGGTAAAGAATTGCCTGAGATGACTGCTATTTTTGAAGCTACTCCTGTAACGCCAGAAACAGCCAGATATTCCTAGCAGTGCTTTCAAACAATATGTTCACCACTGGATCAATGCAACAAGGAACTTCACAAGCACCTGCAGACAAAGGCAAAGATCTTCTGAAAACAACTGTTCTCTGCACTGTTCATGTCACAGCCATCTTCCTGCATAGATAGAATAGCCTCATTAAGAAAGAGCACTAATCCCATAAGAAGTCACACATGCAGACCATTCACTAGACGAGGGCTTCAGCTTCCTCACGTCTCCCATCTTTTAACCTCCATGATATGCACCAGATTAATTTTGAAGGTGGGCATATTTGAAAGCACAACATATAAGCTGTGCTGGGTTAACCCTGGCTGAGCAAAAGATGCCCACCATGCCACTCTATCACCCTTCCTCTTTCCTCTCCTCTGCAGAGCAAAAGGGGAAAGGAAGATAAGATGGAAACAAAACCCTTGTGGGTAAAAACAAAGGCAGTTTAATTGAAAAGCAAAGGCAAGCAATGCCACACACAGAAGCAAAGAGAAAAAACCCAAAGATTTATTCTCTGCTTCTCCAGGGGACGAAGGAGTAGCCCTCACTTCTCCTCCTTTGTACCAGCTTCATAGCTGAGCTGACATCGTATGGTCTGGAATATCCCTTTGGTCAGTTCAGGTCAGCTGTCCTGGTTATGTTCCCCTCAAGCTCCTGGCCCCCATCCCACTGTGGGGGGAACATCAGAAAGTCTTGGTGCTGTGTGAGCACTGTTCAGTGGTAGTCACAACATGGGTGTTACCAACACTTTTCTAACTCCCAACACAAAAGCATAAGACAGGCACTCCCAGAAGTACTTTTAACCTACCCACATGGAGCAGAAAGCTGGGAGAAATAAGTGCTCTGCCTGGGTTTCAGGAGCTGACCAGTGAATGAATGCAGAGCCACTACAAACCATAGTGGACCCCACCTGCTGCCACCCAGCCTCCACAGGCAGTGACACTACCTTGCAATCAAATATGTCTGGAAAATAGCCTGTACCTCAAAGTGGAGAATAAAAAAAAAATCACTAGACAGCATCCTCTGGCCTATATTTTGCAGGTGTGCAGTACTGTAAAAGGATAATAGATGAAACTTATGAGAAACAGCTTTCACCTTCACCACAGAACAGACTGGCTGAAGAGCAGAAGAAATAGCTTGTGGAGCAGCTGTGGCATTGCCCCATCTGACTGTTAACTCACCATCTGTACCGACACGTGGTGCCCGAGTGCTCCATGCCACGGTACATCTCAGTCCTCTCAGCTTGCAAGACTGATTTATACAGGATGACACAAGTGGATCAAAGGTCCCTCCAGCCTAAAGTTTATGAATGTGTCATTGTAGAAGTTTCTAGCACTGCTGTGTTCCCCTCACTGCCCTGCCACAGGTACTTTGGAGCATGCAAAGATGTGCCAAACCCATATGAAACGATTATTAACTAAAACACAAGGGAGTTGAAGTTAAGGGTTTTTTTGTCCTATTAATTATGATTAAAGTATTTTTCACAGCTTGCTACTAATTTTTTCTTCCTTAATGCAGTAATTTCACTCGGTTTTCATCTACAAGTCAGCCTCACTTACACCAGCACTTGGGCTTGCCTTGTCAAAATAAATTAATAAAAAAGCAACAAAAGCCACCCTTTCCAATGAAAAGTTACCCTGTGATTCTACGCAGAGGTTAATTCAGCCCTATGCTCCCAACTTGCACTTCTGTCCTAGGGAGATGAAATGCATGGTTAAGTTTCTTACAAGTTAATTGAATTCTACTTTGATAGAAGATTTGACTGATAAAGAGTGGAAAACACCCTAGAAGATAACACTCCAGTGGTTGCTTCAGATTTACTCACATGTCCTGCCTGTTTCTCAACTGTGCAAATTAGTTGTATGCTTGCAAGATGCTTGGGAAAAAACAAACAAACAAAAAAAACCAACAAACCCCAAACAGAAAGTTATGTCCTGTTGTTCCTGGGGTGAAACACTCAGGTTTCCACCTCCAGGGTGATGTTTCCCAACAGTGCACTAGATCTTTAGCTATCTGTCAGGGTGACTCACCCATTTAGACTTCTGGAACCCATGTCATAGCCCAGGGAAGCTTTCAGGATGGCAGATCCAGGGTGACATTCTCCACCCCATCTGTTAACCCACTCAAAGGGCCTGGCAAAGAGAGGTGAGCACAGCAGGAAGAATACAGCTCTCCTTAGGACAGTGCAGGCTAGGAGTCCTCCAGGCTCATCATATCAAACCCAAAGTTTAGAGTGGAGGAAACACCCTAGACCAGTGAAAACTAGCTCAAGAGAAGACACATTGATCTGTTGTCTAGACAAGAGAACAAGGTAACATAGAACTTACTGCTAGTCCTGAGATGGCACAGCAGAAAGAGCACTAGGCTAGCTCCTACTTCGTGTTACTCACCAGGAACCTCAAAGCTTCAGCCTTCCTATGTACAACCTCTTTATCCTCCAATCATAATCTATGTCCTCCTTACCAAGGAAAATTTTCTTTAATGGAGAACAAAAACTAGGCTTTAAAATCATTTTGGAAATAAAATGTTATACCTGGCAGCACACATTTTACTGGCAGAAGCAAGTAGCTAAAGCAAGGATAACAAATGAGAAAGGATAAAACCCAAAAGGTGGAGGAAGGTCCTTGGCACTAGGACCACAGACTGTAAATCTGTTTCCTATTGCTGCATTTAACCTCAAGAGAAAGGTGACAGTGAAGAGCTGGGGCTTGTGACTCCATTGGGCTGGGAGCAGGACGCGAGCTTTTGATCCAGATAAAGGCTTGCCCTGCAACATCAGGGCAGTGGTCACAGTTTAGTCCCTGCAGTGCTGGGGGAAGAGAAGTCAGGGGACATTTGTGGTCCCAACTCAGTTTCTTGCTTACACACCCGTCACTAACTGCTGCTGCTAGGGGATACTGGTATCTGCTTTCCAGGCAGCCCTAGCCACCCACAGCCTGTCCCCAGGGGAATGGGGACCCAGATATCAGCCCATTAACTGCTTTAAAAAGCCACTGCATTAGCTTAAATCATTAAGGAGGGGCTGGTTGTTTCAATTACTTTGTGATTTCATTTCCTACTTGTCCCCCTCCCCCCTATCATTTGCTCTCTTTATGTTGGTATGAACATGTTTTATTGTCTCATTTGCTAGTTTCTTTTTTCTTTAGGAAAACCAAACATTGTGCTGGAATACTTCTCCATTCTCATGGTCTGTTTCATACAGTAAAAACAGTGAAATGACAAAGCCCATGGGGTAACACCTATCTTGGGCAAAGACATCCTCATGAAGCACAAGGTGAAAGGCTCTGGTCTTCACTACAAACTGCAAAATACTGTAAAAGGACCTGAGGGTGGAAGGAAAGAGAAGCAGAGACTAATCTAATTTGTTAGACCTCTGCCAAAGCTGTCTAACTATTATTGGCTTGGGAAATTACTGTCAACACACCCAGCTCTCCAGCCAACTCATTCAGTGACATTACTCCTACTTGCAGTGTTTCTCACAGTTCAGGAACAAAGTCTCCTAGCACCAGCATCTGGCCTGCAAAACAGGCTGGTTACTTCAGCAAGCTAAATGCAGAGCAGAGTATCACTTACATTCAGCAAATAAGAATTAACAAGTGACTGGCTTAAGAAGAAATCCTTCACCATCCAGAGCCAGTAGCTCAACAGTAACAGCAGCCTAAAGGACATGATGCAGATCCAGCACAGGCTAGGCAAGAGCAGCACTGGGCACATTAGCACAGGAGGTCGACCAGGTGCCCCTTCTGTTCTCAGCAAAGACTCACCTGAACAGACAGAACTGAACTCAATCTTTGTGTGACACCATCTTCAGCTTCAGAAATTCCTTCTTTCTTGCTGTCCATGTGAAATCCTAGAATCCTTTAGGTTGTAAGGGACCTCCAAGATCATCAAGTCCAACCATTGAGCCATTAGGGCTCTAAAGTCCTCTGCTAAAACAGATCAGAATCTGTCAGGGTTGGAAGGGACCACAAGGACCACCCAGTTCCAACCCCTCTGCCATGAGCAGGGACACCTCCCACTAGATCAGGCGGCCCAGAGCCTCATCCAGCCTGGCCTTAAAGACCCCCAGGGATGGGGCCTCAACCACCTCCCTGGGCAACCCATTCCAGGGTCTCACCCCTCTCATGGTGAAGAACTTCTTCCTCAGATCCAGCCTGAATCTGCCCACTGCCAGCTTTGCCCCATTCCCCCTAGTCCTGTTGTTACTGGATATCCTAAAAAGTCCCTCCCCAGCTTTCTTGTAGGCCCCCCTAAGATACTGGAAGGCCACAATAAGGTCACCTCGGAGCCTTCTCTTCTCCAGACTGAACAGCCCCAACTCCCTCAGTCTGTCCTCACAGGAGAGCTGCTCTTGCAGCTCATCCTCTGCACACAGATCCTAACACAGGCTGGTCACCTGCAGAGCCACTGAAGCTGATGGGAAGACAGTCCCACACAAGCACTACAGCCAGCCTGGGACTAAAGAGTGAAAATCGGTTCTTAAAAGGACTTTGGCTCCAGCTGCCAGAGCAACAAAAGCCCACCTCATTACTATGTAGCTCAGGGAAACAAACTGAAATCCAGGAGAGAAGGGAAAGTAAAAAGCTGCAGAGATCAGTATTTGAGTTTGCAAAAGTCAGAAGAGAAAGCAGGTCTTTGGCAAAGAAGGTCTCAGCATAAGCCAGCTCCTCCTGACAGCCTGAAAACCATGTGTATTGGAGAGAGGAGGGAATGGGAGGAGCAGGAGGCCACAGATGATGCAGTAGAAAGCCTTGGTGAGGCCAGAAGCCTCGTTGATGCCCCTAGCTTCAAGGGCAACTGACCCACTGGGCAGGCAACATTGCAAAGAGGTACCTGCATCACACCAACATCCACCCTCTGCTTCTCCTCTCCTATTAAGCATCTCTCTCCAAGCAGAAAATGGACTCTTTTAATGAGCTGACACACCCCAACACACTAGATTGAATATATGCAATGTCTTCCACATGAAGTAGGAATCACATACCAGATACATGCTCTTAGGTTGTAGATGGAACACGTACAATCCAGCACACACAGATCAAGTTGCATGTCTTGATATTACCTGCACATCATGTATCTTAAACTATATAAAAATTGTCCTGTACCAATTGTGATCACTTGCATGTCAAGGCTACAGAAACAAGGTCTTCCCCTCAAAACCACATGCTCAGAAACAACCTGAAGTGTCTCATTTTCAAAGGAACTGGGTCCACAAACACCTTTAAATATGAACCTGGCCTTCTCCAGGACTATACACAGAGGGCTTCTGAAGAGCCAGAAAGTCATGAGAACAATTTGTTCTTGGGGAGAACAGCCTTGATGCCATAGGAGTATCCTGACTTCATTAGCACAACTTCCATTCAGTTAAGAGCACTACTGACCACTAATCTATAAACCACACATCCATGCTCTAAAGACAGTAACAAAGCTTGCAGTGTTTACAAGCCACAAACATTAAATTCTATGTATTGTTTATTTAAAAGCATCACAAGGTTCTCATTTATGTGATTAACTACCTGCTCAGTCCTATAATCAAATGAAAAGCCCGGATCTCTGCTGACCCCAAAACACTTAATCAGTAGCAGCTAAATAAGAACTGTCCTCCTTTTTACTTTCCCATTTTACCTTTCCATATAACTTTCTCCCCTACACAGCCCCTAGTGCCCCAGCAAGATGACATAAGTCATTCTAGGTCCTTAAAAGCATTTTCACAGACCTATTTTTAAGTCTACTAAAGTCACCTTGTTAATTGTCTTCTTGGCTTCCTCAGATGACCACTGCCAAGGATGACTTCACTTCTGGGAGGGATTTGACTGTTTATGTGGATATTCACACAGCACAAAAAAAAAAAAAAATAGCAGAACAAACATCTCCAAACTGAGTCTTGATGCTTTATTACACAGGGTGTTAACATCAGCAAGGATATATTTTGGGGTGCAGGACTCAATGAGCACCTGTGTTGATAAGGAAGGGTAAATAAACAGCACATGCTCATGGTGATATTGGAAAAATGGCATGTTAACCTCCTTACCATCTTTCCTTACCATCTAGCCAGGGAAATGTCATGCATAACTCAGGTGAAAGGGTCAAGCATTGTACCTGAGCTAATTTTAAACTACCTCCAACTGGAATGAACACAAGCCAGCCAGAGAGGAGGAAGCCTGGCTGACAAAGCCCACCTGGGCAGCAGGGCAGGTACCTGACAGTTTCCTTATGATGGGCTCTGCTGCTGGCGAGAAATTTGTTGACCCTGACAGAGCCCAGTCAGGGAGAAGAGCACAAGCCACAGTTGCTCCTCTGATGACAGGTCCTGCAGTGGCACTGTCTCTCACTCACCCTCAGACCCACCATCCTGACTCGTGTCAGCTCTCCATTCATCAGGGCAGCTGGACAGGGCACTCTGTTTGGAAACTCTGTTTGCATGCTTTCCTCTTACCTACTCCTCCAGGAAAGTTTAGAGCCTCCTAACTCTTGCCATCAGCTGTCAAGATAATCAGAGTCACTGTTTATTGCAGCAAAGCACTTTGACATCCTTGCAAACGTGTCCTGTGGCAGAACTGGCAAACAGCATATAGTGTCACTAGTTTCAAGGCAGGTAGAGGAGAGCAGGGGTGTTATTCCTCCTTTGGCTTCCCTTTTACAGTTCTTATTTAACAGATGACAATGCATTTTCTTGAGTTTAGTTTTATCTGAAGTGGGTCAGACAGTCACTGACTGCTGTTTCTTGATATGATGCTATATCCAGATGGGAAGAACAAAGCCAAGCAAAGCTTGGAAGGAAGATGCATTTAGCACATCTTTATAAAGGGCCCAGCACAAGTTTGGGGAAATGTACCAGACCTTTTCTGACTCCAGTCTCTGGAGCTTTGCTAGGTCATTGCTTCTCAGTCATATATATTACAAAACAAGAGCAGACATGAATGGCTTAAAAATACCTTTCCAGAGGTGAGCATTGCTCCTTCCCTTGGGTTACATCTGAGCTTTCCTGTTCTTTATCTGTATGAATCTACTCTCCAACTAATGTTTTGCTATGGCACAAAACTCCAAGAATAAAATAAGAACAAGTCTGCAGTAATGAGGACAGACTTGCTTACATAAGAAAATGTGAGAGAATAAAACTTGCCTTTTCAGCTAAGAAGATAATGTTCTGAAAGACCACATTTGGAACTGAAGTTGTAGTACCTGCTATAGTTCAAAGAACACTTCAGGTGATATGAGATGCCATCAAGCGGTTGTGTTCATCCAGGACAGGCACAGTTTTACCTTAATCTCAGTTCTTTCTCCTCCATGCAGAAAATTAATACCTTTCCCAAAATGGAAAGGTGACAGGGAAAGTTTCACTTGAAATGGCCCAGCTCTTACAAAAGTACAATGGAGCCAACTCCTACCCAATAAAGCAGCAAATATTTGGTAATTCCATAGAGCTCTATTTTTCTATAGATGTCATGGCACACATCTGACCCCTGAGCCCTGGGTAAGTCTCTGACAAAGACACTCATCCTGAAAATGTCACAACCCTACTCTGCTTTATATTTCCAATATGCACTAACAGGAGAACAATGCACAGCATTTGACCTCTCCAGATAAATGGTTCTAATTTGAATGCACTATAGATCTCCAGCTTGGATGCATTCAGCCTAAAGACCTGTCAAACAGCTGCTCTTCTACCACCTTTTCTCCCACTCATTTAATACAGGCTGATGGAAGTGAATCTTTTAAGTATTTTTTACTTTTCACAAGATATGGAGGAAAAAATGGATGTCATTTTAAAAGGCATCCTCATCAGCAACACAAAGGTCTCAATGAATATTTACTGTTTATAAAGAAAAAATAATTGGCTGGTCTGCACTGTGAAGATTAGAGATTTTTCAAAGGTTTAAAACTGAAGCTGGCATAAGCCCAAAGACACTGTAGTTAAAAGGCAAGAAGAAAGAATTTTAATAACGGAGCTGCACTAAGCCGTTCCTAATTAACAACATGATGGTGTTCACACTACAACAGGGTGACTTTGGGTAGGGAAAACATGGTATTAGCAGTAAATATGTATTTATATTATTCGTATTTAAAGTTGGGCTCAACATAGCAAAGCACACCCAGGAAAAAACACAAACTGTTCATTAACACTCCAGCAGTTTTTGCACACCCCATTTTCTCCTATTCCTCTACAAGGTAATCCAGACCTCTGATGTGGCACCATCAGCTGTAAGCTCTGGACTTCCCCAGGGCTTCAGAAGACCCATCAGGACATGGACCTGAACTTCCACCCGCTGGCTGTGAGCAGCCTACTTCCCAGTCACAGCAGCAGAAGCATCCAAGCCCTCTCTGCATTTGTACTAAATTCTTCCTGTAATTAAAAATAACGTAAGCCACATTACGACTAGCAACAGCCAAAGCTCCTCCAGCACTTTCTGCTAAGCAAGGAGAATAGAGATGCAGAAACCCTCTGCTTAGTTGCATTTCCATGCTGTAGTGACCTGCCATGCCCTGCCTGCATTGAAGCCAGTGGGTGGCTTCATCCCTTAAAAGACACTGGCTCCCAGTGCAAGGTGAGCATCTGCAATTAGCAGTGTGTATCAGCTTCATCTGCCTCCAGTGCCCAGGGGAGCCAACTGTCAGAACAGCTCCAGCTGCCCTGATAAAGCCCAAACCTGCTGTCTAAAGTTTTGTCCCCTTCTAAACCACACTTCAGTACTTCAGGTGGCCTGGCTTTGTGGGCCACTTGCACAAAGGACTCAGCTTCCCTCAACCATTTGTGATCTGATGTCACAAAATGACTAGAGAAAGAGGCAGAGCTGGTGGGGGCAGTCCTGCAGCCCTCAGAGGGAAGGGCAAGGAGCACCACTGCCAAAAGCCCTCTAGCAGGCAAGTGATCTGATCCAGGGTACGGTGAGCAGGACTGAAAAGACACCAAAGGGCAGCTAACAGGCTGCAGCAGGAAGTGGAGATACGAAGGAGGTGACCTGCACACAATAACAAGAGCTGCAGAACACCTCCATGCACATCCAGCAGAGTGGAGAGCAGCTCTACAGGCCATGTTCCCTCTGCCTTCCTCCTGGGCATGTAAAGCCAGCTCCCACATCCCACTCCATCCTCCAGCTCCACAGTGCAGCACCCACAGACCAGGGGAGAGAGATTTGCCTCAGGACTGGCAGTTTCATTGCCACAGGTCTGCCCACCCACTCAGGGCCAGATCCTCATTTGGCTCTTCCATTTGTGAATGAGCAGAGAAACAAGTATCAGCAGGACATGGCTGCATTGCTAGACCTGACCTGGAGAGCTCAGAGTGAGCAACTCCACTGCTAGAGCTAAGTCACCCACTGTCTTTGACAAGTCTGTCTGCAGGAGGTAAGTTCAGGGCAGCACAGACAGTCCCACCCCAGCCCTCTCCAGAACACAGCAGTTTCTTGGTCTATGAAGAAACGTCACTGTGTAACATGTGCCATTTCACTAATGTACAATTCAATGCCATCAAAATCAGCCTTTAACACTTTCTATCAGCAACTGCCCTTCAGCACACAACCCCTTCATCAGGATCCTTCGCCATCCTCCTTCTAGATATTTCCTCACCACTCTTCTAGTCATTGTCATCTTTAGGTGAGTCACTGCTCATGCATCTCCTGAGTAGCAGATGAATGGCAACTGGCCCATGACTGATCCTAGCCATGTTAGTGCCTGGAAGGCTCAGAAATATGCATGCACACAGCACAGGTACCTGCATGGAGGATAGGTTACAAGACCATCCTCTGGTAAGCTCTCTCTGCTTCTCAGAAAAGACAGCAACAAGGAAGTATTCCCAAGTTTTCCCCCAGGGCCTCATTTGAACACTGGTTTCCCTAAAGGTAAGGTTCATATCCAGCAATGCATTTGTAAAGAGAGGAACTGCACAGCAGCCAGGAGAGCTCCAGCAAGCTTGGAAAATGCAGCAATTCCCAGCAAGCTGAAACTCCCTTGGAAAGCAGCAGCTACAGATTGGCCAGGCAGTGTCACTGACACCAGGCAGCACTAAATACTGCCACTGGCAAACCAACCGTGTTCCCATTTTGGTGCCTCTTCTGCACTTTTTAGATGAAATAACCTTTTGGTTATATATAAGGATGGGTCAATCTATCTAAGCAATTAGGGGTTAGGCAAAGAGAAAAAAGGCAAGAAAGGATGGACAAACAGTGCCAATTATTTTTTCAGCTCATTTATATTCTCTCCATCCCACCCCAGACTCTAGCTCTAACTCTTGCAGCTTCTAGCACGTTTCCCCAGCATCACATGTCACCTTTTATCACTCCTGACATTTGTTTTCTCAAGTCCTCCTCGTCTAATCAGTGAAAACTTTATCTGTCTCTATGTGAAACAAAGTCTCAGTAAACTATTTCAGAAGAGATGCCAAGAGCATCTTTCTGCTGACAGGTGAGAAACTGCCTAATCATGGTCCTGATACCCTGTATGAGAGTCTATTCAATGCATTAACTTATACTTTCTGGCATTAAAGGGATAACAAGTTTTTGAAAAGCTCCTGATGCTAAATCTCAGGCAACAGCTTCAGCTCTAGCTGCCAAAACCTGTGCTTACTCATCCATTGTTATTCCCTATCTCATTTTCTGAATAGGAAAAGTCAAAAAGCTGAACAAATTTTAATGTAAATAATCATGCACTGGCATCAACAGCAGCAACTGCTCTAAATCACTGCCATGTCTTATATTTTAGAGGGAAATCAGGGTTTTTTGCACTGTACTTCAGCTGGCACCCTCCCCACGGAAAGGAACCAGAATGGAAGGCTGAGGACAGTGCTGGGCAGGGAGGAGCACAGAGTGGGCAGACCAGGAGGGAAGAGCTCAGAGTGATTTTCCATAGACAGACAAGCTTGAATCAGAGGCAGAAAACCTTCCCTAAGCCTATAATGACATATTATTAGTATATGCTTACAGTATTATAATGGGTAATAGGATAATGTGTTTATATAAATAACTACCTAAGCTTTGAGTAATAGATTAGCACTAACTATAGGCTTTATACACTCCATTCTCTGAGACAGCCCAAGGCCCTCCCTGGGCAGATCTGGGGCTGGGTCCAGCTCAGGCTGCAGCCAGCAGCATAGAAGTGGAAGATGTGCAGACTCTCCCTTCAGGTCACCTTGGCTTTCCCAGCTTGGTGACCACTCAGCACAATTGCAGAGCATCTGTGGGGGCAGCTAGTCACAAACATGGTGTTGTGGTTTGAGGCTTGGGGCTGGGACCGGGGATCTTCTAGGACCCACGAGGGTCCCAGGGGAAGCAGTTTATTCCCTCCCCTTCCTCTCCACACTCTTTAAAAGAGGCAGGAAGTGTGTGCTTCAATCTCTTGCCCTGCTGCTCTGGGTCCCGGGGTGCTGGAGTTCAGGATGCCTGATTCCATGTGGTCCTGAGCCATCCAAGATTTGGGTTTTGTATATCTTGTTTACTTTGTATTCATCCCATTTTTTTCCCTCCCTTTCTGCTTTCTGTTCCCTGTTAAACAAAATACTTTATTTTTTATTTAACTTCCAATTGGTTAATTGGAAGTTAAATGGAGTCTCTCTCTCTCTCTCTTTGGGGGGGGAGCACACAATTCTGTTCCGTGGGGTCCTGCCTTGAAGCACTTTTTACACGGAACCAGAACACATGGATTTCTAGATTCATCAGGGAAATACCTAACCCTGCCATCACCACACTCCTTTCTGCCACATGGCCTCAGTGGGTTTCCTTTTCCAGAGCCCTCCTGCCACTAGGACACTGGAAGCAGCTGGCAGACTCCCCAGGGTTTAGAAACTCTGAGAATCCACCATAAGGAAACTATTCCCCGCTGAGACAGCCTAGCAGGTCCTGTGACACTGGACACCAGCACTTCAGATCAAACACTATGCTCTGCTAGGCAGAGATCAGATCAACAGCAGTACTTGTTGAAACAGATGAACAAAAGAAGATTTGGTTCTCATCCAAACCAGAACATCAACTTTGACAAATCCAGACACTGGGAAAACCTGAGCCCTGAAGTGTACATCTCATTTCCACTCGGGTTGTCGATGGAGAGCTCCTCTGCATTCTAGGGGCACTTATGTACTCAGTAGCTTAGAGGCCACCACTTACCTTTGAGTCAGCCCAGGAGCACCCCAAGCTCATATGCAAACAGCAAAAAGCAGGACAGACTCACTGGTTGTTAGCCCCTGCACAGGCTGCCTACTCTCCCACCTTCCTTAGGCTGGAATAATATCAGACGTAGAAAGTTGTTCTTAGTTTTCACCAGTGAAAACAGAGGATATTGAGCCCCCACCACCTGACAGGATCCTCATCAGCACAATCTGTAAAGAGCCAGCACTGAAGAACAGCATTTTTAAGATGTGTACAGCAACAAAAGCTGCAGCTGACTCCCAAATACGGATGCTCAACAATGTGCAGAGCTGCAAGGCCACACTGCCCCAAACACTGCTGCTGCTACCAGCCCCAGGACTCACTGCAGCCTTTGTGCACTTCCCAAAGCAGCCACAGCTAACCCTACCCCCTGCACTAGCAACCTCCAGAAACAGAAGCCCCATTCCCCCCTGGCAGCAGGCTAGCCCAGCCACCCTCCACCAGGTTTGCTCCTGATTACAAAGAAGCAAGGGGGAAGCAGAGGGCAACAATCATTTTCCTCAACAGAATAATGTTTTACATGCATTTGTGCTCGTAACATATAGCAAATTTTAATCAACCACTATTCAGTTATTGCAACTTACTATAATTAGCCTTGATAATTAGCCTCACATTTTCTATGTGTAGTCTTTTATCCCCTCCTACTCCCAGCACTATTTCTCCATTACTTTTACACTTGGGTTTTACAGCAGAAGTGTGATGTTAAATATTTACAACCAAAATACCCCAGAAAGTATTGGTTTCCAATTTTTTTTTAAAATGAGATATTCCTGTGAATGCTTTGATTAAAATTATATTTTAATACAAATCTTATTGGACAATCTTTTTGGAGGGGCTTTTCCTGTAGCTATTGCTTCTATCACTCAGTATGCCCATAGCAAGTTCACTTGGTACAAGGGAGCTTTGAGCAAAGCACTGGTTTATAGCAACAACCCTGTCATACTGGATTAGAACAGGGTAACAGGCCAGAAACAGAAAGATGATCAAGTAAAACAGGTAAAAGGAAAAACCTCTCCTTCCCACTGCCACAAGGTGCTGACAGAGGAGCCAACTACCCATCAAGAGCACTGGGGTGCTGGTGAGGGATGGAGGGGCAGCAGCAGTACTCAGCAGGCGTGTTTTATTCCTGCTCAGGTGAACCCACAGCTCCTCCAGCCGTGCTGGGATCTGTCCCCACATTGCTCAACAGGGAAGAGGGGAGAAAAGCCAAGGGCCAACAGCACAGGGAGGCCAGGCTGAAAGGCAGCTCTGGTGTTCAATTACTTTGAGCATAAGGGTGCACATGTCCTCAAGTCCAAGGAAAAGGCACACGGGCTAAAGCTGTGGCAGAAGATACCCCTGAGCAGCTCTCCCTCAGTCCCTTGGGAGACAGCTGCTGGCTCCCGAGTCCTGCGTCTCCTCGCTCCTAATTCAATGGTGCCACCTAGTGCCACCCAGAGGCACCGGCACGGGGCAGCCCGGCTCTGGCCGCACAGCCACGCTTCCCTTGCCTCCCCGGGGACAAACCGGCTCCTCCCTGGGGCCCAGGCCAGCTGCCAGCACGGTTCTGCAAACAGCCCGCGGTGGGATGGGGTTTATCCCCCAGTGAAGGTGGTGCTGCAGCAAGGGAGCCTTCTGGAACCAGATTCCTCCCAAGCTTTGGGGTCCCTGACTCAGGGAGAGGGCAGCTGTAGAGGTGCTCCTGCTCACTGCAAGGACTGACTGTAAGCTGACTTCCCAGTGCCTGTCTCCACCATGCTTCTCCCAGGGGAAGAGAAGGGATCACAACAGTTCAGCCAAGCTGCCTCCTCACAGACCCCCACACTCCCGGGAGGACTGACCACCACACAGTTCTCCAGGAGGATCAAAGCTCAGGAGCAGCCAGAAATCAGGTCAAATGGGCCAAAATCCTACCTTACAGGTCGGAAAACCTGCAGAATACAATATGCTTTCATACCTCCCCAAATCAGAGATTTAACATCTCAAACAGGAACTGCAGGCTGGAGCTTCAGGGCCAGTGCAGACATGTTGTACTGAAAGGAGCTGAGTTCATGCTGACACCAGCAGAGATGAGAATCTCCAGTGGGCTCACCTGTGGGAGGTCCATGTGTGACAAATAGTCATCCACTCTGATGACTGTAGTAGCAGAGCCACATGAATGATACACTTGCCCCAGGATTGCGACATGTTAGCCAAATCCCAACCACCAACTCTGCACAGAGCACCAGCTATGCAAGCAAGGACCAGAACTCTGATGCTTTGTCTGAGCAAGACCCTGTGCAGAGACCCAAAAGATTTCAGTGTTTCCTTGTGCAGGCAGGAACCAGATCCTGAAAGCCAGGAGGCAGAGTAAAACTTCAGCCCCACCAGGAGGGGAAAACCAGAGCCGTGGCCCACTGATGCTTCTGTAAGGGCAGGACACAAAAGACAAGGCAGGCTGCTCCTCCTGAAAGCCATGGTATGTGACAAGGCTGGCTTAGGCATCAGTCCCTGCTCTTGTACCCTGCTGAGCAAATACTTCCCCTGGTCTCACTGTGCTATGAGCAGGAGCTCAAAGGCAGAGCAGAAGAAAGGAGACTGGCAGCATGGCTGAACTTTTTACCTGCCACAAAGTACAATAAAACTATCACCTCTACCAGGGCTCTCCCTCAGTCTACCTTCAGCCCAAGAAATTAAGAATAATCTTAACAAGTACTTCTTAAAAATATACAGTACTCAAAATTCTTGAATGCAACGAGTCCGCATCCACTGGGAAAATGGTCAAGCAAGAATACAGCCAAAATATTCTCAGTATTCCCAAGTCCAATCATACATCCAGGTATTTTCAATTAAATTAGGGTGAACCGATCTCAGCATCATTTCCTCTACAAGGACATGGGGATCAAATTTTACTGTCAGCACTAATTAGGGGAGCCAGTCACTTGCTATGCATTTGTTCAAGGGTTCCCCCCAGGTTTCTGAAAAATCAGCTCAGTCTCTGCTTTTCAGGGGTGCACATGACCTGCAAAGAAATGACTTCATGGCTTTGAGATACAAATAGGCAATTTCAGTTTCTGGCAAGAGAATGAAGTCATACCTGAAAGATGGGGTGTCCAGATCAAGTCCTGGCCAACCAGTAGAGAGTTGTCTCCGTCTCTTGGATGTGACAATAATAATTTGATCCAAGCGATGTGGCTCCAGCACACCTCATCTCAGCCATGTTCCTGGGGACAGGAGCCACACAGGCTCTGCAAGAGGCTGGGCAGTGACACCGTGAACTACCGTAAAGTGAATTTGAGCGTCCAAGTCTTTATTTGGCTGTACGTTCCTATTTTCCCTAAGATCTCCTTCACACGCTACTCCTACGGCAGGAGCGAGGCCTGGCTGGGCGCAGGCTGCCCGTGAGGCCCGGGTGCCCCGAGGAGCCCCTC
>NW_008608702.1:0-8834 GCF_000691845.1 Merops nubicus | reverse complement strand
TGCAGTGCTCCCCAGCACAGGAGTAGATATATCACATATAAAGCAGTCATAGTGAGAAAACCCTGACACACAGACAAATTAATAGTTCTAAAATGCATGTCAAGGTGCCAAAAAATTTCTTCTACTGATGCACCTTAATTTTGACGTCTTTATTCATTACAGGTGTATTTTAAAAGTTGAGTAACAGCATTAATAAAAAAAGAAAGGTAAGTTGTTGTTCAGAAGTACATTACAGAGATCTGTTCTACCTCTTCTGCAAAGACATGCATTCATTTCAAAAGGCTTTGAAGTACAAGTGAGAGTCATCTAGAGAAGCTTTTCTTACATAAGTTTTTCTGTGCATTGAATATTGCTCCTATAGATCCTCATATAAAGTACTGGTGATGAATGAAAATGTAAGGAAAGTCTCCTAATTTTTAGTTGGATTCTTATCCAAACTTCAGATAATTATTCCTTAATACTGTGTGAAATATCTGATTTTATCTGAATGCTATTACTTTTTTCAAGTCAGTTAATGGGTACCATTGAACATTGCCAAGTCAAACTCTCTCAAACACCAGGAAAAATAAGGCAGTCTGGGACTAATTCCCAGGAGGTTTTTGGCATACAAATCCTCTGTTAGATTCAAAGTACTGGTAATTCATAGGAATAGGCCATGGATAATCTTCCTTTGATTTAATTATAGTCTGATTCATGGCAGTTCAAATATAACTAAATTTGGACTACTAAAAAATCTGCAGGGGGGTTTCAGGTTTGAGGAAATGCAACAAGAACGGGATTCTGTGGTTCAGTGTTCATTTGCTGATGTGAATAATACCCTCACTTGGTATAAAATGCAACTTCCCTTGCAGTCTGGTTTTAAAACTTAGTCCCTGGTAACGGTAAGTGAAAAGATTGCAGTGATTCACTCTGTGCACCACAATGAGGCAAGCATTTCAGGCACATCTGAAGGGCAGGCATAGCTGAAATTTTGCACCTTATTTACCCCGCAGCGAGCTTGCTCTTTCAGCAAGAAACTCCTGTGGTTCACAGTGTGTGAGCTTCCAGGGACAAAGGCTCATAAAAGCATTATATGGAGGACATATAAGCTACTGAACTAAAAACCATTTTAAGAAACATTGAGGATGAGCTTGGAAGGTTACCACTAAGCCAAAAGCAAGTGAGAAGCTTAGCTGTGCAATAAGGTCATTTTGGAAGGAAAATTCTCGCCATATCTACAAAGATCCACTGCTGCGTGAGTTCCCTTCTGCACCCCTGTGTCAGCTAAAGACACAGACACAGAGTAATCTTTCTACTTTGCACACATCTGCCACTAAAAGGACAGGAATAGGCCTTGGATGTTATTTAATATTTATTAAAATCCCAGAGAGCAAGACAACCATTTCCAAAGCAGTGAGACTTGAGGATATTTCATGGGGAACACTAAAGTTTTTGCCCTGTGTTGAGGATCATAGCCCTTAAGAAATACTCTTCTGTGAGGTGAAATTACATACAGTCTGGTGGGTGTTAGAAGTCTCTCTTTCAGACATGCAATCTTAAGACCCTCCAGTAGTCCTAGAAACCAGCATCTGGCAACTGCATAACATTGGGCAACCACGATATGAGGACTAAATCAAAACTATTAAGATAATTGGTCCGGGGCCCTTTGGTCTCAGAATTGGTCATTGTTATGAAATTTCTTGAAGTCTGTTTTCTTTCAACAATTTCTTTGTCGGGGCATGTTCTGTTTAATTTCTTGCTGGATGATCCTGAATACCCTGGTATGAAACAACAAGGAAATACACAAGCAGGTTGTGGCAAATAACATTGGTCCTCATGGCTGGAGAACCAGGGTACCAAGAGCACATAAAACTGTGAGAGACTAACACAATTAGACAGGCCTAGAAGAAGAAAGAAAATCTGGACTGCTGGGTCACCAGTGCCTCCCAGTCTGCCATTATAACAACACACAGGAAAAATCACAGAGTTGACTTGGACTGGATGGGACTTTGCTGGTGTCCTTCTCTTGCAGCGTTCATCTGTGTTGTGCCTGGCACAACAGTGCCTTTCTGATAATGCTGCTGAAAACCTTGCACAAGTCATCACTGGAATTTTTCGCAAGCTGCCTTCATGCCTCCAACTCTGATTTCCTTTCCAAGATATGATTCTGTTATGAGCATAAGACGGGGGGAAATTCTGTTCTTTCAAAACCAGAGAATATGGGGTTTTTTTCTGTATTACTGTTTATTTTATGACAGTGTAACAAAGCCTGTAAATATTGTTAAGCCAGGGTCAGTATTAGCAATGGAAATAATTACTACTGCTTTAACTGACGTTTTGTTAGTGTTGCTGTAGCACTGTCTCATGAGTCATGACAGGATGGAAATTAATTTGTCATTGCTGTAGGTCTCTTTCTTTACTATAAAGCCTGTTCCTCCTCTTAGTTCATCTGCTCGAGTGTCCGTAATAGAACTAACAAACTAAAAACATGCTTGAACATCCTTGTACGTGCTGCCTCATCTGTGGCCAAGACGTTTTAAATGTCGTTTTGCTTAGGTAATGGAACAGCCATGTGAAAACTGAGGCTCTGGAGAAGGCACCTCTGAAATTCACGGAAAGGCTCTGGACTCCTTCAGCCTCGGAAAAGGTATATTTTTAAGGTCTTCGCAAAGAAAATTGCTTCTGAGAACTTTGTGGTATAGAAGTTTTGCCTCCACAAAAATGCAACTCACTTTCTATCAGACCACAGCAAATCCATCTCACCTTTTCCCAAACTCACCTACCAGCATGACAGTGCATAGAGCTCGTGTGTGGTACCCTTGGCAGTCAACTTCAGTACTTCATTTCTTTGCACCCTTTCCAGGATGCCACCTTCTTATGATTCAAAGGCTTCTTGACAATATCTAAAATACAGTGAGATTATATAAAGAATAAGCAAGAAGATGCATATTCTATTTGGTGACCACAGGAGGTCCTTGCAATGGTTGGGGTTGGAGTATGGGGCATTATGGGAGAAGGCAGAAGGTGCTGGGCTAGTTCAGCCCAGAGAAGAGGAAGTGAAAGGTAGACCTATGTCCAACCATTCTGGGGTGCACAAGAGGCAAGAGGACACAATTTGCAAAAAGGGTCATTCTGGTTTACCTCTTAAAAGGTTTTCACCATAAGGGTGGTAAGTCACTGGAAGAGACACTTGAAGGGGTTGTGGGATCTCCAGACACGGAAATAGTCAGATTTTGACTGCTCAAGCCACACAGCAACGTGTTCTTACAGGGCCTGCTTCATGCTGGGGGCTAGACAGCCAGAAGCCCCTTCCCACCTCAGTCATTCCATGAGTTAATGAAGTCTTTTGTTTCCTTGTCTGAAGAACTGGCTTCTAACTCCTGTTTAGTTGCCTTGGTCGTAGCAAACTCACAATATGTGAAAGTCCTTGACCAGCCTTCCAAATAAAGGTGTTTTATCCTAAAAAATCCAGTAGGAGAAAATAGGTAGATTCCCAGACAAAAACATTTTAAAAGCAATTTCCTCTTCACTTTTCCTTTATCTGTTGAAACAGGAATTCAGTTTATCTGGGCATCCATTTTGCCACTACCTGTGGATATGTTCAGTTCTTTCTGTAATACACCCAGACTTCAGCAGCTTGCTCAGTCTTTAGCCATCAGCAAAACCTGCCTGCATTTCCCAGTGTGGATTTTGACTGAGAAGGCTGTAGACTAAGCTGACTTCATCTGCCACTCTCCAGATCTGCTTCCAAACTCTCTTTCCAAAAAGCGAATAAACAGGAATGCTAATCCTAAACGGTTTCTACTGAGGAGCTTTTTCTCATTTTTAGAGCTCAAAGAATCCTTCCTCTGTTCTTAAGTGATTTTTATTTTATATGTTAAATTTGGCCTTTACTGAAACTCAAATTTGTTGCAAGCTGGAGGAGCACACTTGGGGTGCACGGGGTGTTGTGATGTTTTAGTGTCTGTCAGAAAAGCTGGAATAAATTAGACATATGATGAAAAACAACTTTTTTTTTTACAACAGACTCCAGCAGTGAGTTCTGGGGAAGCCTGAGGCTCTCATCCACATGTGCAGGAATCCAGCTTTGTCCCTGGGAAAGTATGTCTACTTTTTGTGACTGATGATGAATCACAGCCAATCGCTTTCCTGCCTTGTATTTCAAAGGTAAGACCTGCGTCCACAGCACACCTCCATCTGCTCCCTTTGCCGAGGCTGGTGCACAGCTCCATGGCACAAGTTCACTTCCAGCACCATGTTATACTCTCCCAACAGCTCGCATGTACGGCATATGCATCCACCCACGAAAGGGCCCACAGACATAGGAAATGTCAGACTTCTTTTAATTGCTTCAAACACATAGTTTAACACTTAAATATTTCATTATCCCAGGATGTGCCTTAACAATACACAGAGGAAATAACAGTGGGCTTTCTGTCTGCAAACTCAATTTTTCAAGTGAAATTTCAGCTCTTGAAACAAGATCCTATTGTGAAACTCCTTCCAAGGGGCTTTCTGTGAGCTTGATGCATATTCCATAAGTTCTGAAACAATACAATACCCCCTCATGACACAGGTAAACTACACCATTTTCCTCATTTCACCTTGGGTGTCTGGTTTTTGGCACTGCAACAATACAGATGCATATTTAAGACTTGAGAAGAAACAGAACTTTGCTAGTCAGAATGGCACCCTGGTCAACAACAAGGCTTTTTTGCATGATACAGAGCAGTCTTATCAGAGGAACACATGAGAAGGGGAACACAGCTTAGAACACACCACCCTGGGCTGCTTACTTTGAGGGTTAGGAGAGACTGGCATGACTTCTTTCTATCCCAGTGGCCGTTTAATTTAATTCTGTTCTTCTGGAAGAGATTTGGACCTTGGGATTTGTTCCCAAAACTGCACACACAAAGTTTCTCTAGCCCCTGCCTGAGAAAAGCTTGACCACAATGTTCAGTGTGTCATTCACAGCTTTCACAGCACCCACAAATTGAGACCTGAAGGGTATTTTTTCAGACTGACAGAACAAGATGTTAAACAGTGGGTAGCAAATTTGAAAAGGCATCATATACTTGTTGTTTCCTATCTTTTGCTCTGTATTTCAGACCTTCAGTCTCTTGACCCATGACTTTCACAGAATACACCCACATATCTTTTTCCTAGATAAATGGATGTCATCACTTAGCAAAACAACACACAGTAGAATTGGAGGAAAGCTACAAATTTATTTCAGTAGATGTTGAATTTTAGCATCCGGACTCATCACACGTCAGATGCTATGCTGTAGTGCCAGTGGAAGCCAACAGTGTGCCTTCATGAATACTTGCTTAACTAAGCAAAATGAGAAAACCTGGATTCTTTGTGTAGGTCACAGATTATTTCTGTTTATTTGGCATGGTCTGCAACAAATAATTTTAAAACAAACAGAATTTGGCTCATGATAGAATATTCAGAAACATAGCATCTTTCCTCTTTCAAATACAGAGAGGTTTACCCACTCTTACAGACCTAAGTGGTAGAGCTGAGCACATTCAGCCTGAGATTGTTCGTAAAGCTCTTGAGGTACCTGTTTTTCAGAGGCACTTTACTTTTTCATGACTGTGTATATGCTGTCAATGAATGACAGATGGAAAGCTGTCCAGAGCATGATTCAAGTCAAGAAGAGCTCTCTGACAAATTTGACTAGGCAAATAACTAACTCCTATTTGTCACCTTCAATTCTACCAACTTAGAAAATGTTCTCCTGGGTGGGAGAGAAGAGAGGAATGCCTAAGACATAAATAAGGTCTGGTATCTTCCCTGTTGCTCTTCAAGCTGCCTGTAAGCCAGCAGCTCATTCTTTGTGACCATCACTTCCTGGGGTTTTTGATGCACTTGCTTTGGCTTTTGTTAGCAGATCTGATTTATAGGGTGGGGAATGTCTGTTCACAAGCAATTGCACTTAGAGCATTAAATCAAAGGCACTTTTGATTGTAATATGTTAGTAGTATCTAAACAAGGTGATGAGCAAGGTATGAACCACCAGCCTAGAGGTGAAGAGCATTTTCAGTAAAGAGCAGGTCTGATTTTCTGCTCATTTTCTGGGCTCTCTTTATTTGCAAGCCTCTCATGGAGTATGAGCTATGGAGGAAATGCAAACATATTTTAGAAATAGGATGGCTGCTGCCTGACCTTGTCCATGAGTAAAACACAGATGCAGGCATGCCACTAGCTTTCCCATGTGAATATTGAACAATTCTAATTCTCCAGGAAGAATCTGCCTCCTAAGCCATGTCGTATATAAAAGATATCATCCAAACACTAACTTCTCAAGGGAAACTAAGCATCTGTTCCGCAGAGTGTCCTCTGCACTGCTCAAAACCGCCTCCAGAGGTTTGTTCTTTGTGACCATACTGACATCTCCTGGTTGTGTCTGAAACTGTGACCAGCTCATGTACAAAAGGTTCTGCTAGGGATACTCCTTCTCTTTTTATACATTAAGTGTCTTAATTCCTGGAAGGTAAACCACTGAGACAGAAAAGAATTAGATCTGAGACTTCAAAAGCGGAAGATGCGGCTTTTTTAAGCCAGCTGTTTCCAAAGTGGCTGACCACGTTCTGAAGCCTGGAGCACTGAGAGAGCCACCAATGGCAAGGCTCAAATCCATTTCCACTGTACACCGTACTGCACAGATGGAGATAGGTGAAGTGATTGTCTGGGGATTCTGATTCGGTGTGACCCAGCCTTGTCCTTCTCCCCAGACCCCTGCAGAGGCACTTACACGTGCACTGGCCCAGACCACAGTGCACAGTGGGTGTGATCATGCATGCCTAGAAGATCAGCTCTGTTCATGTCAGAAAGCATTTCCAAAAAGTTGGTTAAAGCAAGACAAAGGACAGCTGAATGACATGTGGAATTCAGGCCACAAATAATCCCTTTTGTCACTAAAAATCTCAGCTTCTCCATGCAAGGAGCATTAACAAAATCTATGTTTAGTATCTAGAAGATATTTTTGTTGTGATTTTAATTTCAGGAAGTTCCAAGCAGACACAAATCTCCTGAGTGTGCACACATGCATTATTTAGGCAGTCTGACTTTCTCTTCTTCCTTTTCTTTCTGTGTTCCTCACAAAAAAAGCGCCCTTACAGATCTTTAACTGCTTTTCTGATACAAAAAATGTCCAGACTTTTCAGCTGCTTTGTGATATTGATTTATATGATCAGTAAACACATTCAGCTTCTTAGTAAAGCATTGCTTGTGGCTAAATCTTCTAACCATGCCTGACTTGCTTGAATTTTCAGCAAGTCTAGTCAATCAAATTCTGTTATAGAATGATAGAATCATTTAGGCTGGAAAAGACCTTTGGGATCATCAAGTCCAACCATTAACCCAGCACAGAGAAGTTATGCAACTATTATACTGGGAGTAACAAGAAAAGGAAAAACGGCACTTTAAAAAGCCCAATAACTCTCTGCATATAGGGGTAAATTGCATTCATGTAGCTAGTTCTCAGCCATTCTGTATAAGATATAAAAAGCCTAGAGCAGGGTCCAAGACTGAGCTCATCAAGGCATATTCACCACCTGTCTGGTGAAGGGCACTGTGGAAAATCTTCCTCCTTCTAACTTCAATTAATTTGTTCCAAGCATATTTAACCTTAGGAGCTTGTCCCTGATAATCCCCATATGTTTGAGGACTCCCCCAGCTTGAGGTTCTCCCTCTTAGGGTCCCAGTGGTGCTGGAGGCTTGTGGAGAATGAAGGAAGACTGCAATGGCTGCATCTGCTCTCTCCACAAAGCCAGAAAAAAGCATAGCTGGGATGCTGCACAGGGCTGAGAAGGGTGGTGGAAGTGATTTTGAGGCAGCATGGTGGGGGATTTTTCATCAAAGACCTGAAAAGGAAGGCCTGGCTAAAAGGCTCTGCAAGAAGCAAGCCTGGGAGCCAACACACTCTGCATTATTGCTGACTCTCCTCTAGACCTGGTGCTGTAAGGGGCATTCCCACTGAGCAGTGACCCTCAGGAGAAGTCCCACAGGGACAGCAAGGCTTCCCTTTCCTCACCCCTTGGCAGGAGAGGGACTTTCACGCCGATCAGAAGCACCAACAGAGCACCAGCATCCATGGAAGATCTCAGGAGAGGGAAAGACAGGGATGTGAAAAAGAAAGCCACATACGGTGCTTGGCTGTTGAGATTGTTCACACACTGTTGATTTGTCATGGAGCTACTTCAACTCAGCCACACAAGTTGTTTCTTGCAGGCTTCATGGAAAAACACCATGTGACCAATTTCCAGCTCTGTCAAGCAGTGAAAAGTGGATCAGGTGTTCACAAAACCATCATACATTATGCTTGCAAACATCTTAAACAGCAGCTGCTCTGTCCACACATGGAGCTTGTGGCTGAACACCAGCACTTGGCAAAGGCCAAGGGTGGGAGCCTACAGCCACCCACCATGGGCGACAGTGCCTCCCTTGTGGGTCAGGGTGTCCTGTGATGCATGAGGAGCTGCCCTGCCCTTTCCCTGGCTGGTTTCCATCACTGGTCCTAGGGAAGTAATATCCAAAGCATCTAAAGCCAAAAAGTGCTCATCTAGGCATGGGCTGATGTTTCTAAACCACTTGAGATAGGAGGAAGGTAACCTTGGCGTACTGGAACAAGTCAGTATGCTGGGAACCAGGCAAAATATTCATCTGTGTTCATCAAGTCATGCAGGAATGTCTTGCCTAGAGCCAAGCTAGCCTTTGTGGATAGCTAGGGGTGAGGAAAAGTATGGGGCTCATACTGTAGTCGTCACCCAGGTCTCTGTAGTGATGCCTGTTACTCTGCAACCTAAATTCCCTTGTGCTGTGGTTTGGGGTTAGGGCAGCCCCCA
>NW_008608701.1:0-4579 GCF_000691845.1 Merops nubicus | reverse complement strand
GGGAGCGGGCTGCGTGGCGGCTGCGGAGCGGGGCCGGCGTGGTGTCTCTTGGCTTTTCTTATTCAGAATGTCTCACGGCGAGGTGCGCCTTTCTGAGATGGCATCTATTGGCCGCTTCAGTGGGGCGAAATGAAGTTTAGTGGCAAGTCGTGCTCCTTCCCACGCATGCTATGTGCTTGTATGCAGGGGCAGAGAAAGACCCAGAAGTTTTATTGGCGTTTTCTGTTCTGGAAAGTGTGGTTGCACAACTTAAGCTCATTTTGTGCTCCTTTCGTAGTAACCATCTTGTTCTCCTTGCTTTTAGTGCTGTCAGCTGCTGCTGACCTTGTTCTACTTATCTTACCAAGAGCCTTGTTTTAACCCGCCTAGTTACACAAAGAAAGAAAATCAGTGCTCCAGAGCAGTTTGGAGCCAATACATCACAACACGGACACTTGAACCACTTCTGTTTTGCCAGATGTGTTTCACCTCTTTCGGTGTTGGCTGCTTCCTTCCCTACTGGGTACAGCAGGGCTAAGAATGATGGAGAAACAGTTAAGTGCAAGCTCCATTCCAGAGACTTTATTGTTGGAGCCATGATGTTTAACATAGTTTTATGGAGGGGGCCATAGTGTGGAGCTCTAGTCATCTGCAGCACTTCAATCTCAGTGTGGCTAGTGTGTTGTGGAATAACTGTGTGTTAAGATGTGCAACCTAGTTTACATCTAACAGCATGTTAAATCAAGTGTTTCAGACTTGCTATAAATTCAGGCAAACACCTGTCAGCTGGCAACATGTACATATAGATTTGTATGCATATACAGAGAGGTAATTTTAAAACTTGGAATTTCAGCATGAAGCTTAGAAGATGATTTTCTTTCAAAGGAAATCTGAGGTTCTGCTTTCATATGAGGGCAGGTTTTCCTTTCACTGTTAAGGGTCAGTAAAGTTGATGATGCAATCTGATGATGAAATCCACATCCACTGGTTCCAGTAATGATTGTTCTTTTGCTGACTCCAGTTCCTTTAGGATGTTCCTCTTTTAGTCCTCTTTTCTTGGCCAACTGTGGCACTCAGAATTGGTCTTCAACATCTATTTAAATTTTTTAATGTTATTTTAAGCTGAGGAAGAGACCAATACACAAGCAAAGAAGAATTTGTACAATATTGGAGGAATGTTAATTGCATGTTTGTTTTGTGCTTTTCCAACAAATGGTAGAAAATACTTGAGCACTACCTCAGATCATGACTTTTATTTCTGCTACTACACAACAAGCAAGGTGTTTTGTGCTGTGTATCTGTCTGAAGTATATTCTTGAGTGCTCTTGATGCAGATACTGTATGTTTGATTATGTAGATAATTGCGGGAGGTTTTTGAAGAAAAGGTGCAGAGGCAGCTAAGTTTTGCATGCTAAAAGCCTACCTGGTTTTGGTTTTTTTGTTGAAAAAAATTTTTTGAGCTTGTTTTTTCTCTCCTTCTCAGAGGCTATATCTTTATTAAATGTGACACTAAAAATGCTGCAAAATATGGAGTTAGCATTTGGAGTGTTAAATGAACTGTGGCTATCTTAAGGAAGGATTCAATCAATGTAGTTTTAGTTTGTGAATTCTTTTCAGGAGAAGGAATTTTCTTGGCTTTGCCTTTCGAAAGGACGTAGATACTGTTTGTTAATAAAGGATAAGAACAAGGTTCTAGAAGTAAGCCAGGAGACATAAACTTTGTATACCTCCTAGAGCAGCAAAAAAGCAGAAAAGAATCAGTGAAAGATTCATGTCTCTGCGTCCTCTCTGGGCTTCTGCTGCACACCTTTCTCTTTGCCTTGTTTGTCAAGTTAATCTAGCTTCAGCTGCTTAGGGCACGCAATACACCTGCTGCATAAAGACACTGTCTCCACTCCCTGTGGTTTTTCTTGTTTTTCTCCAGCCTGCCATTCCTTTTTCCAGCAGTTCATGCTCTAGACCTTCCCAGGTGGGGCCTCTGTGCAGTTGCCTCATCCTGTTCTTCCAACATGTACTACTTCACCACACACAGGGACAGTCCCTGTCCCTCTGACTACCTTTGCTGGTACACAGAAGCTCATTTATGCTGTAGCAACGCTGTTGTCCATGTCTAGTCCTTCCATGCTACTTGGAGAAGGGTGTATTGTACAAGGGTTTTTACAGCTGATGATGCTGGGGAGGTAGGAGCAGTGACAGTAGCTGCCTCATGTGAGGGCACATATCTTGTAGCTCTAGGCATATCTTTCCCTGCAAAGTGGCACACTCCCCCTTCACAGTGCTTCCACGTGACTTGTATACCACAGTTTTTGGGAAGTTGTTAAACATAAATTGAAATGGGACTATATTTGAAAGAGCTGCTTACTGAAATTTTGACCCGAGACTTTGCAGCTTCCAAATCTGAACCAAGCTGCAATACAGAAGAGATTTTTGGAGAATGAGGTTTTAAAATACCTGTGTATTCTGAACACCTTGTAACTGATACTTTAGTATCAGTTTTCTGTGTATATAGGTGAATGTCAGTGTATTGGTATTTTTTAATTAAATACATATTTTTACTTTATTTGAGATTCTGTTTGATATCACAAGGGCTGACCTATATTACAGTTATTGACATTTCAGCACGTTTAGCCAAGTTGCATTAGTGAGTCCATTAAAAATGTTAAAGGACTTAAGGCTTTTGCCTCTTAAGTTAGAGATAGAATTAGGACAAATGTCTCTGTAGTCTTGACTCAAGTATTGCAGTGTCAGCTGGTAGGATGTGATATAAATATTTGAAAAAAAAAAATATTTTATAGTAGAACTACTCTTTTTTGTAGTCCAGATGATTTTAGTTCAGTTAGATTATGTAAAACAATTTTTTGTCCTCATCAGTTAAAATTTTTACATAGACTAGACAGAACAAGTCTGGTCTCAGTTGAAGTTGTTTTTTTCAGAAACTGATAGCTAGATGATAAATTGGAAAAGCTTTCCCTTTTTTTTTCTTTTTTTAATAAAAGTAAGTCTGGGCATATGAGGTCTACTAAGGTAAGAAGTGCAGGAATGATTTTTGAAATGGTGTTTAAAAATAAAAAAGATGCAGATATGGGTCTTGAAAGTGTTTTAGGTTGTGTTTGGGTTTGTTTTTTTTTTTTTTTTTAAATACTGCCTATTACACATCTGTATGATTTTGCATTTAAATACTTCTTGATAAGATGATTGACGGCATCCACCAGTATTGTATGTGATACACTCAGCATGGGTTCTTGGTTTGCTTAAACTGTTCTGGAATAAACATCTAAGTCAACTTGTCTCCCTTGGTTTATCTGAGTAGTTAAGTGAGGCAAGCTTAAAAATAAATAAGATTTCTTTGATCCTCCCTCTATTTTTCAGTGCATAATTGAAATTTCTGGATTTTCTTTAGTTATAAAAAAGCACATTTAGATAGAAAGATTTCGTAAGTACTTTTTATAAAAATGTAATGAAACACATTCGTGTGTTTTAAGTATAAACACTGACAAAAGTGATCTAACTTGCACAAAATTACTAATATTAGTGTAAAGATAGGATTTATTTGTAAGTAACCATTTAAATGTGTTTCTACCAAACATTGAGGATGAGTATATCTTTCAAAAACTAAAAAGTACAAGATAGAACAGATAAAAAAATCATTATTTAAAGTAAGACTTCCTGTTTGGTGATATAAACTGTAGTTAAACTGTGATCTAATCACTTCACTTAAACTGGTCCACCCTGTTTTGTACAGTGTGGAAAGAAATATGATCTTCACTCTCAGCAGTTTTAAATAATGATAACATCATATATTTTTGCTGTCCCTCTTAAAATACCAGAACCTTTCAACATGAGTTACTTGTATGCAAATTGTAAACTTAGTGGACACCATGAAATGAGGCTGTTTCTAAGAATTTACAGGTATCTTGAAGCTGTCTTTCATGTATGTATCTTTATCTCACTAAAAGGCATTTTTTTAGTGATTAGTCATTATGCATGCCTTCCATATAGTTGTCTCTTAAATATTAACATTCATATCACAGGCAGCTTTCTCTTTGACTGAGGTAACTTATAAGCAGAGGACATACTGTACTTCTGCATAAACTTTTCCTCTCATGGTTGGCTACCCAAGTAGTATACTAGGTATAATAGTAGTAGTAGATAGTAGTACACAGGATACAGCAAGTAGTACTGCTTCTATTAGACAGCGTTGGGGGTCACCCTGGTCACATGGAGAGGCTACCTAATAGGATGAAACTTAATTTTTAATATGTGACTATAATTTTTAATAGATGCACGTTATTTGCTTAAGAGTGTTCTGAAATAATGCAGAGAAGACTCCCAGGAAAAGCTATGAAATTAATAACAAGTTTAACGTTACGTGAATGCTCATTCCTTCCTGGTATATTGACCACTTCTTTGATGCCATGCAGATAATGGAATTTTATTAGGGTTATTTTTACTATTTCTGCTGGTATTTGTTGATGAATGTGATGATGACCTTTTAGTATTTTTTTTTTCTTTTACAAATAGATTTTCCAAACATTTTTAACAAAAAGTGGGTTTGGAAAGCACACTCATATGTGGTCCTTGTTTTGCCAATGACCAGGCC
>NW_008608700.1:0-7902 GCF_000691845.1 Merops nubicus | reverse complement strand
TGCGGCCGATGGCGTCGCTGGGGCGCGAGCGGGTGTCAGGAGCTGAGCGGGCCGCTAGTGCTGCTCTGCGGCCGCCTCCCCAGAGGTGCTCCGTCCCCCACCAGTCACGAGTAGAACCCGAGGGAAAGGGACAACTCCCGTGCGAACACAAGGGTCAGGAACAGAGTTACAGCACGTGCCTTGAGAATGGGCTAAAAACTGAGCTGAAAAGAACAAAAAAGCAGAGCGGAGGTTAGTGACTGGTGAGTAGGAGTCGCAGGAGAGCATGCATAAATGCCTCAGGGGTTTTCTCCCGGATCCAGCCTGTTCCCGAGAAGCAGCAGGACCGTGTGATGGCTGATGTCCGCTTTTGGTGGTGTCTGACAAGGCATGTTACCACACCCTGATGGGCTAGTGTCACGTCTGAGAGATTTTGGTCCCAGACAAACAAAGATTTTAGGCAGAATGCATCAAAACGCTATTCACATGGGCGTGCAGCTGTTGGGCAACTTGTGAGCAGCAGCACAGAGCCAACAAGGGCACAGGGGTGGTTCTCATACGTCAACCAAAGCTTTCTAGGCTTTGCTTCTAGCAGTTGCCCACAACCTGAGTAGTTATGAAATGTTGAGACTTTGACTACTTTTGTCTATTTCTGAAATCTGTTTCTACACTGAATTTAAATTAGTTAAGATGTTAATCAGCACAGGAAAAACATGAGCTTTAAGAGTTCAAAGGCACTGGTGTACTGGTTTGGCATTACTCCGGTTTTGGAGTTCTGACAGGCTTTCAAGATAGAAAGAACAAACTGCATTCTTAAGTTTGTTTGTTCTTTCCTTGGTCACTGCAGCATGACATTTAGTTAAGGCTGAGAGTTCACCTTTCTACTTTGACATCCTTGTGAAAAATATGGCAACTTTTTGATAAGCCTTTTAGTCTGGAGTGCAAAAAAGTTGTTTATTCTGATACTGCCAGTCCCTGCAGATACCCATCGTTGAAAACTCTCTGCCTATCCTTTGTATGTCTCTTCTGGGTTTGGACTGATGTTTCTTCCATAATTCTAATTATTAGTTAAAAAATTTACTGTTTTCTAACAAAATGCAGGTCCACTATTAATATATTTTTCTGATTTCAGACACTCCTTTCAGGTAAATTGAACTTTTTTAATACAAACAAAAATGTTGCACAGGCTGCCCCTGCTTGTGCTGCTTTGTGATATTGATAGCTAAACTACTGAGATTAGCTGTCATGTGATATATAAACATCCACACTTCTTACCATTAATGCTGAAGAAAAATCCTAACTTGCTGTCTGCATGTGACTTAATTTTCCTATTTAATTTTATATGCAACCAGAGCAAAAGCATCTCTTTTGTTTTTGGAACAGACAATTGTGATCGTGGATAAACTTTGGAAGTGCACAGAGGTACATATTGGTGGTGGTACAGGAGCCACTTCGCAGAGGTATGTGGCCAGGCACGAGACTGGAAGCTGCCCTTGGCACTGGTGGTGTCCAGTCTTACTGGATATAGCCTTGGCATGCATTACAATGTCCAGTGTTGGCAGTATCAGCTGGCAGAAGAAGGGCATGACATCCTGCAGGCTACTCCTGTTGAGTAATTTCAGTAGTATTGCTCAGACTAGCTGTGAAGTAGTTCCTGAGAATACATTTAGGCTGACAAATATTATGTCACTACCATGAGGATGCACAGAGTACATGATTAAGTCACTGGATAAGTGTGGGGGGAAAAAAAATCAATAAAACTGGCTGTGCACTGAGACACCCTTTCAGAAAGCTTTGATTACAAGACTTCAACTTTAATTCTGATTTCCACCCTCTTTTTTTTTGGGTTGGGTTTTGTTTTCTTTTCCATACGCACTGTTCACACATTCCATTTTTCACAGTTTTGTTTGTTTCAGTCGTTGGATTCAAGCCTGTGGTCCACATGACAGTGCTCTGGTTACTCAGGAATGCTGCCTGCCCTGCCTTTTAGTTCAGCACCACCATGTATCCCTGGGATGTGCCAACGAGGATACTGCTGGCTGTCCTGCCAGAAACGCTAGTTCCTGCTCACATAGCTTTATGTTCTATGTTCCAGGTGGCAAACCCACCAAAGGAAATAGTTTTGCTTAACAAAAGTTTGTTTAACAAAGACTTTGCCCTTGTGTAATATGAGATACAGAGAAAGAAATACGAGTTGAATGTTATCTATATTTGAAAAAGGGGGAATAGAGGAAAAAAATAAAATGGAAGAAGAGGGTGTAGAGAAAAGGTAGTTTTACTAACAAGCATAGTCTTGAGAAAAAGCTTGTTTGCCCAATGTGTGTCTAAAAACACTTGAAAAGTGGTCCTGGGCCTCAAGCTCATGTCAACAGCTGGAGTGTTCCCAGATCCGTGTCAGTAGCTGACTAAATGAGAAAGGGAACTGTTCTGTAGCCTAAAATGAGGTTATTCCAAACCTGTAATGGTTGTAGTGAACTTTGTATTCATTTACTTATTCCTAAATTTCAGCATTACACATTGGGATTCAAGAGCAAATCGCTCAAAATTCTGGTGTCCTCAGCCTTGAAGTGGAAAGCATCATGAACCTTCTGTAAGAGACTCCACTAACCCAGCTGCTGAGTTCTTCGTCAGCTGAAGCACAGGAAGAGTTTCACTCCAGCCACATTACTCAGTTGTCAGGGGTAGTGGCAACACTTCCTTCTAGTCTTTAACAGTTCAGGCTTTTGGGACACGTCCATGGAGTTCATGCTGCTCCTCTTGCTCTGGGAGAAAGGGTTGCTTTTAGTTGTTGGAGGAGGCTGGGACAATTTACAGGCAACGTGACAATAAAAGGTAGCATTTTCCATCAGTCTGGCAAGCCCAGCAGGAACAATGACCTACCTTTTCTTCAACAAAAAGGTGATGCTTCTATAGTATGAGGAATTATGCAGAATCTGTATCCTTTGGCTGCCACATGAGTAGGCTGCAGGAGTCGATGTTGGCTTTGCCCTCTCAGCACTGCTGCAAGCGAGTCCTGCAGGAAGGTGATTTTTTTGCTCAGCTAGTATCTCTTCTTAATCCTTAGAGACTGCCTCATTGGTCTCTATGACTGTTTTCAGTGTACCACCAGAGAGGTGTGGGAAAGATCCAGTGAGTTCTACTTTGAGCTCTGACTCCTGCAAGCACCTTGCAAACATGTACCTTGTGTTCCAGTTCCTTGTCCTCGTGTTCCACCCCCATATGTTGCTGGTGCCTGTTACTGCCCAGAATGATAAGGAGCAGTGGGCAGAACTGCTCAGTCTTCTGACCTAGCTGATTTTGTGGTGAGGGAGAGATTCTGTCACACTTACACCTTGAGTGCCTTCTGTTAGAAGTCCTCATTCAGAACTTCCTGCTGGAGTTCTGCGTGAGTTTTCCCCACAGCAGTGTCCTAGCCACTACAGGCAGCATCAGTTGACTTGGGCAGCATATATCTTGTGACAGAGATCACATGTCCTTACAGGAGGCTTCTTTTTCCCCATCCCAGTAGAATTAGTTCTCCCATCACCACACTCAGTAAAGCTTTGCTTCTGATTCATGAGGGAAGTCTAAGTTAACTCAGACAATGCTGTTAGTGTTTCTGTCACAACGATATTCTGAAAGTTGGCTAGAGGTTGAGCCTTTCACGAGGCCTTTTTTCAAGAAAAGAGGGTCTCCCTCCACTGTCATTAGAGTTCTCAACAGCCACAGGCACTGAAGCTCACCTTAGAGCTCTTCTAGGCAGTTCAGTAGCATTGCCTAAATGCAAAGAGGTTGTGCCCTCTTCCACACAGACGAGTAGCTTAGGAACAATAAATTTCATACAGTACCTCACAAAAAAAGCAGGGAAGCATACTTCCCAAAGACCAGTTATAGATGCATGTATAGTAACTGATGAGCTTAATTTTTAAAAAAGATGAACTTCCATTGTTGCCCTCATCTGTAGGAACCTTTCTGCATCACAGGGTTTTTTTTGACAGCAAAATCATCTCATGCTTCATGGTTTCTAACATTTTGTGTGTGTAATTCCTTTTTTTAATGTTACAGAATACAAGATGGCAGATTTTTCTTAGCAAGGTCTAATCTGTCTTTTTGGAGTGACAACAGTATATTTAAGATAGAGCAACCCATATAAATTGCTCAGAATTCTCCTTGCATCTGCATAGTGTCTTCTTTTCCCTGAATTTCATTTGCATTGTATTTCCCATTTGCCTAATTTTGTTAGGCTCCTCTGAAACTCCAGTACTCTCTGGTCTCGGGCAAGACAGGAAATTAACTAACCTATATAATTTTTAGCAGTTGCAATTTTTTTTTTTTGCCAATTTACTACTTTTTCCAGAAAACTGACATGCTTACTAAACAGCAGAGGTCTCAGGGTAGAGGAAGCCTGCTAATCCCCACTCTGATCTGAAAGTTGATCTCCCCCTCCCACTATCACAGGATGCTGATACTAAAGGGAAAGCCTGCCTGCTTACAAGGACACTGCACCATTCTGAGGTAAAGATCTCTTGGTTTTGTTCTGTTGGACTGAGAATGAAATTTCTCTTCCACATTCAGAGGCTGGAGCATACCGGAATTGAAAAGAAGATATCCACAGCACGATAAACAGAAAGGCCTGTTTCCCAGCAACCCTGTGCTACTCATTCTGCAAACAAAGCATTGCTGGAAAGCTTTGCAAACCTTGGTCATGTAAACAGATCTTTATATGTGGTGGCTGTGTGCCCTGTAGGAGAATTTATGTCTCCTGCCAGTCCCTGAGAGATGCCACCTGAGAATAAAACAGCCATGGATCAGCTGGCCAGGGAAGCAGGCTCAGGTCAGGGGGTCTGTTTGGTGGACATTTCAGCTAGCTGATACGTGAAGGAATCCTACAGGTCAAGGGCAGGTTGTGGTTGTTCAGCGTCTTACTTTGGGGCTTTGCTTTGTTCTGGCTCCTGTTTCCAATGAACTTGCTTAATGTTGAGCCTATCCCCTTCCCACACCATTCTTCTATGCTCGACTCTTACTTCATTGCATGGATTCCCTTTCTCTGTCTTGGCTGTTGGCATCTCTGGGTTTTGGCAGTGGTTTGTTTGATGGTAACACCTATTTCCATGCTGTAGTCCCACTTTAGCTTTTTGGCTGTTCTATTTCTAGCTTGGTCTAAAGCACAGTGTTCCCCTGCAAAGTTCTCTTCATAATGCTGGTGGAAGAATGTGGACTAGAGAGATGTGCAGATTATGCAGGACTTGGAGGTTCTGGGAAATTCTTTATTGTAACATAATTTCCAAATATAATTAAGGTCTTGTCTAAATTAGAGGATAGAGTTGTGCGCTGTGAGTGCTGTCTTTAGACAGGATGTTAATGGGAGGTGTTGTGCTCACCTCTGTGTGTTGGTGAGGTGGTGCTGGCAGTCAGGAGTGAAGGAGGCAGGGGAGGTGCTGCGCGTAGTCGGCGTGGTGCGGGGAGTGCATCACTGGGAGTGGTGCTGCAGAATGTCCCTGGCCAGTACCAGAGGGCCCCAGCTCGCTCTTGTGCTGGTCCCAGTGAACTGGCCACCTGTGTTCTGGACTCTGTGTGAGTGTTTAATGTGTTGAGCAAGCTCTCTGAGGAAAACAGCCAACTATTGAAATTTCACATGCCTAAAAACTCCTGTTCCAGTAAGTTTTTCTGTTTACAAATCCTGGTTCAGAACTAAAACCTCTTCTTGGAAAATACTCTGAGGGGTAGGCAACTGTGCTTATGAAAACTGACTACTTTCTCTTGACAGAAGCTAGCTCTTCTTTGGAGCAGTGTCAGCTTTTTACAGGAAATACCTTCTCTTATTTCTTAGTCACTCCCTACGCTTTGACATTGCTTTAGAAGTTCAGAGCCCCTGAGCGTTCTGGCAACTTTCTTGTTTTGGGATTTTGAAATGATTTCCGTACATTCTTCCAGTTGGATGCCTTCACCCAGTTCTGCTTGTTGTAGCCTCTAGCTGTCATGAGAGACCCTGTGTGAGGAGAGGCAGAGGAAAGTTGCCAGGAAACGTCAGGCTGGGAATCAGTTCTGTCTCATCATCAGTTCAGCCAAAAAGTGAGGGGTAGTTTCAGAATCATCTGCCTCCTGCCTCCTACCTTTTCTACTTGCTGAATGCTCTGAGGGCACAGCGTAGCAGCTGGTGTTTGCAGAGGGAAGAGTGTATCCTGCTTTCTTCCTGGTAGCCTCATTTATTTGCTCTGTTAGCATTTTAATGATAACTCTTATGTAATGCTCAGGGACAGCTGAAGCCCTTTATATACACTAATGAAATAGATGGTGTGCTAGAACTTGAATGTGGAAAACGCAGTGCTTCAAGGTGATTAATTAAATGTGCCAGTCAGATCTTGTAACTTAAGTGAGTCTTTAATATAATAGATAACCTAAGATGAGTTAAAATAAATAGTTGCTTAACTCACCTTCTCATGAATGAATCAATTGTTAATGTAGCATTTCCTTCATTTCAGCTAGTCACATTTTAAGAATGTTTTTTGCTTTTGGTAGTCATAAGTGGTGGAATCTGACTGGTGGCTTTAATCATGGGAGTTCTTCATATTTCAGGGTTTATCCGTTGCAGTGAGTATTAGTAGCTGATCTATTATACACTTTAATAATGTGCTTCAAATTTATTTTGCGTTGTTCCCTTTAAACAGTGTAATGCTTGAAGTAGGGCTGCATGAATAGCAACTCACACCACGTGTTTACTCCAGAAACAGTAATAGCAATGTTGAATTAAACACAGAAGTGTTGTTATTTATATTGTGTGTTGTCATGGTTTAACCCCAGCCAGCAACTAAAGCCCACACCGCCAATGGCTTACTCCCCCCTGGTGGGGTAGGGAAGAGAATCAGAAGGGTAGAAGTGAGAAAACTTGTGGATTGAGATAAAACCACTTTAGTAGGACAGAAAAGGAAGCGGAAATAATTATGATTATAGAATATACAGAACAAGTGATGCACAGTACCATTGCTCACCACACACAGACTGATGCCCAGCCAATCCCTGAGCCTCAGTGTCCCCAGCCAGCTCCCCCCCATTTTTACACTTGGCATGAGATCACATGATATGGCATACCCCTTTGGGCCATCTGGGTCAGCTCTGCTGGCTGTGTCCCCTCCTGGGTATTTTCAGTGCAATCTGACATACTTCAGTTTTACAGGCCCGATTCATTATCTCTCCCCTTCAGGAGACAGTTACATATGCAGAGATGGTGAAGGTTTCCCAAATCAGAATGTTTCCCCTTCAGGCAGATTTGAAAGACTGCACGTTGTTTAAGACATTGTCAACATTACCTTTTCAAACCTTAATGGGGAAATTTTGGTCATGGATGATATTTATAATTAAAGTTGTCATGACTAGTCTGTTGGTTAATTTTGATTGCTTCAACACTGGGTTAATTGGATGAATTGTGCTTCCAAACTTTAAATAGCAGAATGCAAAGCCACAACTGCATGGCCTCTTTTGTTAACATAAATCTCTACGGGTTTCTCTTTTTTGGTCTTCAGTTGAGCTGAAAAGTTACAATAGTGTGTTACTTTGATTTGGCATAATTGGTAATAACTCTGAAAACATAAATATAAAAACATTTGTCCATTACAGTTGGCTTTCTGTCGCAAACTACAATAGTAAAGTTCGACTGCATGAAAATGAAAGTCTATGGGAGACATCTTTAATTGAAACTAACGTTTCTAGAGAGATTTTTTTCCTGTTTTACACATACTTGGTGTGTTTGCCGACGAGCAAAGGAAATCGCTTGCCTTTCTGAGACTAGGAGGTCACCTGCTGGCTGCTCTGCCTCGGTGCATCCAAAGCTGGGCCTGGAGTGCAGCCTCAGAATGACCTGAGTCCTGGAGACACAGCTCCACGGAGCAGAAGATGAAACCATTGATGCTGCTTCAGGGATGCCTCTGGGTCGAGGCAACCCCAGGC
>NW_008608699.1:0-2217 GCF_000691845.1 Merops nubicus | reverse complement strand
TGAGGAGAGGTCCGTGCCCGCAGCCCCCCTGGCCCCTGCCTGCTGTCCCCGGAGCTGCCCCGGAGCCCCGTGCCAGCTCTACACACACTCAGCCCCACATGGCCAGGCACTCCTGGCACCAGCACCGGTCTCCGTGCCCCAGCCTGGAGCAGCTGCTGGGTGTCACTGCACTGGGGTGGGGAAGCAGGGTCACTTCCTCAGCAGGGGCTCCCACTTCCAGAGTGGAACAGTTGGATCTTAAGAGCTAGTGCATGAGATGCTGCTTCTGAAGCCAGAGGGGCTCTCAGGTGATTGAGCCCAGCACGAGAACCTGATAACATCCAGCTTTGCATGGGGCACAGCTACGTGCACAATCCTGAGTCAGCCGTGCGATTCCACCGCTAACTGGGTGCCCAGCCATGAAAGCCTTTGTGTCTGGCTTGATGAACATCAGCCAGCCCAGGCCATGGGGCAAGGGAGCCCATGGGCAGCTGTGCCCTAGTAGCAACACCCATTGTAATCCCACTCAAGGTTCCTGGGCAGGGAGAAGGGTCTCTCCAAGGGTGTGGGACATCGTGTGGCTGGGATGCCAGTTGCTCTGAGGTTTGATAAGGAGTTTGGATCACACAGTTAGCCGTTAGCACCCTTCCCTGGGAGACACAGCTTATAGAAGTGCCAGCATCCCTGGCAACCAGAGCTGACTTCACCTTCCTGGGTGCCCTCCCTAATGCCACAACAAGGGCTGGCCCATCTCCATGCTGCCTGTGGGGTGCTCCCTCCCCATGGCCCTTTCCTCTTTGGCAGGTGCATTCTGTTAACCTGGAGCGTGGACCCTGTGCTCAGCCTGTGCAGCTGAGTCCTCCTGCAGAGCCCTGTAGCCTCAGAGTGCTGGAGGGTGTGGGTGGCTCCTGCTGCCCATCGGCTGCTCGCTCCGGCTGGCCTGCATGGGGTCAGCCACAGGTCAGAGCAGAACCACCTCAGGACAGAGCTGTGCTCCTGGATCTCCCAGGTGGGTGCTTCTTTCCACAGGACAGAATCATAGAGTCATAGAATCATTAACGTTGGAAAAAGACCTCTGAGATTATCGAGTCAAACCATCACCTAACACTACCATGACCACTAAACCATGTCCCCAGGTGTCACATCTATGTGATTTTTGAATACCAACAAGGATGGTGACTCCACCAGCTCCCTGGGCAGCCCGTTCCAATGCCTCACCACTCTGCCAGGAAAGAAAGCCTAGTATCCAATCAAAACCTTCCCTGGGGCAGCTTGTTTGAGAAGATGTTTCTTGCAGGTCCCGAAACAGTTCTGCAGGAGCCTTGCACCACTCAGATTTCTGAGCATGGCCGGCTTCCTGCAGCCACAGCAGGACAGCTGCCACCTCTGTCCCTCACACCACCCACCTGGAAAGGAGAAAGTGTCCTCAGGCACTGCCTGGCCTTGCTCACAGCATCCCCAGCGTGGCCTTGGCCTGCTCAGGTAGCAACATCTGCTGGCATTCGCTCCGGACCAGGGGAGGTAAATGTCCTCTGGCAGCTGCCCTGTCCTCAGGGCATGGTAGAGCTGCCTGCACCTGAGAACCACAGCTCAGGTGTTCCTTGCTTCTCCCTCCTTGGGTCTGGGTTTGTCTGAGCAGAGCCTGGTAACTTACCTATGCTACATGGCTGCAAAAGAGGATAACACATCGTCTGCAGCAAGTGGAACAGCTCCTGCACACACATCTGGGCCAGCTGTGGGACAGGGGGAGGCAGGATAGAGCAATGGTGCAGCTACAAGCAGCTCTCTGTCACTACAAATGTGTCCACATGAGGGGTCTGTGCCACTGCAGCCCATCAGTACAAGATTAAGCACCGCACTCTGAAAAACATCCACAGCTCCAGGGTTGGGGCAGTGACACTGAGATGGGTTAAACTGCATTTCGGGGACAGAACTCCCTTATTCTCACTTGGTATTTCTAGCTGACCCTGTGGTTGGATAATATCCTTCTCCAGCGACAGCACCACTTTACCTTGTTCTCAACACCCCCCCGTCCTGTGCACACCGTTGCCGACCTGAGCTCTGGGTGCTCAGCACCCCCACTGCGGCTGCACGCTGCTGCACCCATGGCCTGGGGAGCGGCTGGAGAACCGGCGCTCTCGGCTGCTTAGGAGTGACTTGCGTTTATTGTTTTTGGTTGCATTAGTTCAGTTCCAGAGCCAGCACACCATGCAAGCCTACAACCAGCCGTACGGCTGC
>NW_008608698.1:0-13750 GCF_000691845.1 Merops nubicus | reverse complement strand
ATATATATATATATATAAATTTGGTGCCAGAAGTAATACATTTCTTTAGACTTATTATGTTATGTAAGAGTAGATAACAGTTTGAAACATTTCATATTGCTATTTGAAAACATTGTAATTCTATGACTTTTTTTCACCTCGAGCTGATCAAACAGCTCTCTTGCCAAAAGTATGTTATCCATAAACACCTGACAACTTTTATGATCCACTGATTTCAGAACAGCAAAGAGTCCACAGACATTAATGGAGCCAGGATTTCATTAATGTATTGATTGCACAAGTCACAAGCACAAACACATTTCTGACAGCAATTTTCACATGAATGGCCCAACTAGCAAAGCACAACTGTATGTTGTTCCCAGAAAATAAGATTTAAAGTGTTGGAGCAGGACTCAGCTGATGACACAGCAGACAGTCTTTGCTGTCTCTCAATGACACCAGTCGACAGTCACCTTGCCTGACAAAGGATGGTGCCTCACATGCTGAGAAGATGGATGATCAAGGTGAGGGAGCCTGAGAGGCTCTGCCTGCACAAAGTCTACTGGATGCCTCCCAGCTAGGTGGTCTTCATGCAATAGCCCCCATTTCACCATGCCATGGTGGGAATCAAAGACTTGACAACTATAGACACTGACCTCCACAGCTCAAAGCTGCTGAAGAGCCAGCATTTATATACACATACATTGAAAACACAGTACCTGCCTTAGAAAGCAGGACATAAACACCATGAAATTCAGGCTCCACAGTAGTCAGTGGAAGATTTACCATCAGTTGAAGGGAAAACAAGATTTATCTCAACTGTTGCTGTGGAAAAATGTATATTCTGTAAGAGCCTCTCTTTGCTATCAGTCCCCTCAGGGAAGCACATGAAATTCAGAAAAGGAAGTATCGTTGTTCTCTGCTGATTATTCCTAAAATAACAAGGCCAAAATAAAAACATCACTTTGTAGGATGATATGTCATCTTCATCCTTCTACCTAGTCCTAGTCACAAAAATAGCAATATTCCAGGAGTTATGGAGGGTCAAAAAAAGGGTACATGTTAATGGTTTTGCAGAGGTTCTGCCAGCCTTATTCTGATTTCTTTGCCCTGATGTCCATGAGGAAATGCTGCATGCCAGAGAAGAACTGCATCAAGCATGCGGGGTCTAACTAAAACCACAGAACGGGGGGGGCGGGGGGGGGGAAAGTTGTCTTTTAAGGCACGAGTCTACTGTAATAAAAAAGAAATTAAGTGATTTTAAATAGTTTAGAGATTGTTAATGTAATAATTAAATCCTCAGTTTCCCAAGACAGTTTTCTCTAGCTGGTGAGGCTTTGCAAATTTAAGCCTCAATGACTGAAAAACAGAGGGGAAAACATGGACCTTTCATGGCCAGTTTGACTGGTAAGCAACATTCAGCAGCTGTGTCATACTGGCAGACAACTCCTCCCCAAATTCCAGTTTGAGACTCTTCTTCAGGCTCCAGAGTAATGAAAAGAATAATGCTCACACCCTCCTTTCCTCTGTCAATCAACAGAGGTATGAATGTGAGCCTGTGGTAGCAAACAGGAGGGGTTTTTGTATTAAGAAGATAAAGAACATTACCACCCCAACAGCTGCCTGTCAGTTAGCTACCATTAGTTACACTGGATATTGTTAATACCTCATTCCAGATTTACAGTGCTTTTTATCTCAGAGGGCCAAACTACTTTACAGCTCCCTATTATGTCTGAACACCACGCAAGGTAGCCTTTCTAATAAAAGGGTACATCTTTCATCTGCAGGTCTTCAGGTAGTTCACAAACATCATTAAATTAAGCCTGTGCAGAAGAGGAAAACACTGTAATAGTGATCATTTTTGCTGCTGAGATAAATACCTGGAAGAATCCTTGCCTGCCTCAATCAAGGCCACTCCACAGTATTCCCAGTACTGTGCAGAAGACACTCAGCATAGGCCAGTGGTCATGCAAAGCACGCTCAGAATGGGAAGCCCAAGCCAGGTCTCCTGAAGGTACTGCAGCTCCACAGCTGCACTTGGGAGATCCAGCTCAGAGGAAAGGGGACCTTTGCCCAAACAGCACACTCCATTAGATAAACAGATCAGAACCAAAACCAAACCAACCACCCCCTCAGGAATTCCAGGTAGCCTACATAAAGGAAGTTGTGAAAAGAAAGTCCACAGCTGTATGTTCTGGTTGTCTTATCTCACCATGGAAAAAGAGTAAAGAGCACATTTGTACTAGAAGACCTGATCTAGACAGAACTTCATTCCCTGAGCTAGAATGCCTATTTCTCCCAGGCTTTGGAGAAACTGCTCATCTCCATCTTCCTAAATCAAACCTTGAATGGACATCACTCCATGTTCTTCCTCCTCCACTGCAAGGTGTATTTTCTATATTGCTCTTTATTTCCCATCTCTTGGGCCTGCTCTTGCTGCAGCCAGCAACACCACGAAGCAAGACAGAAGACAGAAGCAGCATAGCTTCAGATAGCCTGAAATGCCTCCAGAAACCACCCTTTGTCCACATTTCCATGTCATCTCCATTGCTTAGCGATCCTTCCCATGTATCCCAGCTACCCCTTCCTCTCAAATTATCTAAATATTTAATGTATTTAGCTTAAATTCAGAGCAATTTTTCACAAGCCATTCTCAGCACCAAGTCTGCCATTTGTTCCACATCCAAAGGAGGTCTTTGCATACCCAAAATTTTGCCTGCTTTTTTTCCATTACGTCAGTTGGTCTAATAAAACCTTCGCCTTACTTAGCAACCATGCCTCACTTAGCAGGCTTTTTAAAATGACTCTCCCTCTAGTGAATAGAACATTATGTACTGATAATTCATGCATATCTCCTTTTATTAGAATTGCCTAAAACTTTCCAGATAAAGGTACATTCGTATGCATTGCTCTTCCATAAATAAAAAAAAAAGCTGACAATTGTTGTAATGACATATTGAGCCCATCCTATAAATTCTTACTCATATGACAGTGCCATGCTTCCAGGAATAGCTGTACTGACTTCCATGATACAGTTAATAGGAACAAATGGCACTCAGAACAAAACAAGCCAGCAGCACAAAGTCATATGTTTATTAAAATTTATTCAAAGTAAGCCATTCCTCCTAGATGCCCTTGGGATAATTTAAAGGCAGATATCAAAACCTCTGCTACACTATAATTAAATTGCAGCAATTGCATAACATGTAATCCTCTGCTAGCAAAGCTGGGAAATAAAACATGCCCTCTCCAACAATTAGCCATCTTCACAACTCCTCCGCACAGTCAACACACCAGTTTTTAAGCCATCTGACTCACTGCTCTTTGATAAGTCACCTATAAAACTTAAGAACAGTTTATTGAACAAGACTACAGCTATTGAATATACAATTTTGTATCATGTATTTATTAATTATATGCAGTATTCTATTAACTAGAGATGATCTAAGACTAACTTGAAACTTCAAGTGGATTTCATGGTGTATATATAGAAGAGGAGAGCACCATTTTTATTCCAATGCCCTTCGCATTCAGAAAATATTTCATAATGGGAGTTCAAGTGTTAACACAAGCAAAACACACAAAAGCGTATTATGGTCTATGATTTGACTGATTCACCAGTCCCTTAAAACCTTTTTATACTGATGCTCTCCGTTAGCCAAGACTAACATGAAGGCTATTATTAGCTTGTCAGTCTGACTTGGGCAAGACAGAAAGCTCTCTCTTAATATTTGCATTAGGAGACTGCCCTTTAAACAAAGACACCCTACACAGTTCCAGCTCAAGTCTCAAGATTCTAATGAACAGATAATTAGACCAACATGAAGTGAGAGCAGCCTTGGCTAATCATATGGCTGTGACGCCTGTGAACTACTGCACAACAGGAAAAGTTCAGAGAAAATTAGAAGCATCTCCAGGCAGGATATAATTCAGCCCTGCATTTAGAATTTAAAAAGGATATGTATCTTCATACAAGAATACAGGCAAAGAAGCACTTGTGGAAGCCTGTAAATCCAAAGATGGCAAACCTGGCTCAGGGAGTCCATGAGCCCCAAGATACTGAAGCTCAGGAAGTTTTTCAGGTGAGGCCACACTGCCTGCTCACCTCTTTTCTTATTCTCCTCACTAGCTGCCCATTTCTGGGAGCAGCCTACAAGTTCAGTGGGCTCCCACCCAAACAGCATCTCAGTGTTTGGACAGACAGGCAGCATCCTCAAGTCTTCAAAAAGTCACTGGCATCTGTGATCATTTGTCCTGAGCTGCAAATTCACCATCTTCCACCTCAAGCTGTTGTCACCACTATTGCCATCCCAACAGAGCTCCCCTGAGAAGGGACTTGCCTTCCCACAACTCATAGCAGGGAGTAGATGATAGGAACAGCACATCTACAGACTTGCAAGTGAGGTTCTCTGCAGCTTTAGCCTCACCCACCATTCTGTAAGTCTGAGAAGGATATCAGCACAGCAGCTTTTTCACATGCACTCACCCAACCGTTAAGTCATTTTCCATAGCAATAGGTGACCTCCTATGATGAAGTGCATGTGGATTTCACCTAACAAGGGAAAAAGCAGGTACAAGTACAAGTCATCTGCTTGTTGGAGCAGAGAGGCAGTTTTCCACACACACTTCTGGCAAGCGCAATCCAAAAAGGGGCAAATGGAGTTGATAGATGGGGAGACAACTGAACACCAGCTAGAAAGGGAACAGCTCCACCATTTCAAAATGTACATCATCTCTCTGTGACAGAGATTTTCTTATTCTGCCTGGGACAACCCTTGACTCTTTGAACGACAATTAAAGTAAATCTCTCATTCTTTCAATCCACTTTTTTATTCCAGCTCAAATCAAGAAGCTAAAGGTAGGTAGTTTTAACAGCAGTGAGAGAGCAAACACATCAAGTTATCCCTAAAGGTTTCTTTCAACAGCGCAAACTTTAAATCAAAACATTAATGAATAAGAAGCAGAGAACGATTTGACTGTCTGATTTCAGAGCTTTCCACAGAGACTAAGTGAATGACACCACCTTCTACACTCAGCCAGAACGCTGTTAACATCCTCCTAAAAATGAGATGTTGTAGCCTGCATTGCCTCAGCTGAAGAATTTGCAGCCTGAACACTATTGATCTTCCCGTGAGACGGTCGATAGATGAAACCTGTCATAGGAAGCAACTTGTCAGAATTCTGCGTTTTCAAAGCACTAATTGGTGGGCGCTCTTTCCCTTTATGTTGTTATTAAAAGTTTAGAAAAGCACAGTCTAGATGCTTTTCCAGATCTAGTTTTAAAAGATCAAATGAGAACTCTCCTTAAAAGAAACACAGATTTTATTCAGGGATAAATTCTCCATGGCTGCAATGACAACTAGGGGTTTTGTTCTAGAGATACATCAACATTGACCACAAAATAGCTGTACATTGCTACAACAGCTTTGGCTAGAAACGTTTCAGGCTAGAAAATTGTGTGAATTTTATCATGCTTCTAACCACCCGAGCAAAACATCCCTAAGCTTCTTATTAAAGAGATCTCTTTAAGGGCAGGTTGGCACCATGCAGAAACATGCTGCACTGTATAGAAGAAAAGTCAGCAACATCATGTTGTATGCAAACAGGATGGAGATCAAAAGTTTGCTGAAATTACCTCAAGTGGAAAGGAGAGAAAAGCAATTTTCATCTGAACACAGAAAAAAGTCCAGCTAGGAAACAGGCCACAGAAACAAAAGTCCAAAGAAAAAGTTATATATTTATTTATATAGAAACAGAGATAAATTTTGTCTCTCTACATACATTGCTTAATAGCAGCAATAATTCACAAATGCTGGAACAACAGAAAAGGCTTTTCTTCCTTTCTAAACTGCCAAGCTCCTCTTTCTACCCTTGATCTATTTTAAGGCTCATTTCCCCACATTTCCCAGATAAAATTAATCAGCACTACCAGAGACAATTAGGACATCCTGCTCCCTTGACCACTAATCAATCCCTTCTCCCTACTGATCCCATATCATTATTTGTGATGTTTATATGCCTTCTGGGATATGGATTGTAAGCACCAAGCTCATTTAGACTAGGTCTCATTATCACTACTATTCTTTGGATCTGTGGACGAAGGTCCACCACAGAAGACTCTCCTAAGCCTACAGGTTACTAATGCACTGCTGTGTCTTAGTCACATCCTCTCTCTGATTAGATGGAGCAGCTAAATAAGATGAGAGTTCTCTCAGCCTTTGTGCACTGCATCTAGATTAAGGGCAAATCAATAAGAGATGATTAATTACACATTCAGCCATTATAACAACAAGATTTTTAGTTGGTACTGCTATCAAAGTGCAGCGTCTGTCGCTTAGCTTTTATTTAACCACCCTCCTCCCTCCCAGGACAGAATATCTATTTTGGTTACCAAAAAAAGCAGAAGATAAACATGCACATCCACAGCATTTAACCATGATTTCCCAAGTCGTCTTTTTTTTTTTCCTTAAATCAAGGAGTGATTTTATTTATTTATTTATTGTCATATGCCTCAGTCCCCAGCAACATCCAGTTACAGTTTCTTCTACTGGCTGACCTCTGCAGGCACTAAGTGGTGTAAAAAGTGATGTAAAGCATCAAGTAAAGCACATAGCCACAAGATGGCAAATAAAGTATCATCAATTTAGCACATAACTCTAATAACCTCCAAATCCCTGTCTTCGTTCATGTTCAGGGAAGTGTGCACGTTACTTCTACCTATTGTATGCAAAATAGTTGATTATCTCAAAACATTGCTGCATTGGCATGAGTCTTATAAACAAAAAATTCACTACCAAAATAACAGTACAATAACTGCAGAGACTACCTGGTATTAACACCTTTTTAAATCCAGCATGTTCTTCATCACTAAATGCCTTCTGCACACCTCCATGAATTTCTGCACTGCAGTTATTTTTAAACAAGTGATCTAAAGCACAGCATCCAGAAAGGGCATCAACTTCACTGCCAGTGACCTCACCTGCCAAGCCTCACACAGCACCAACAAACCCTTCCAGCATGCAGACTGCCTCAGGGACACTTTAAGTACCTTTGACCCAAGGATCCAACTCTTGTGTCATTAGAGAACTATATTGGAGGTAACAGAATCAGAGAATTGTTTGCGTTGGAAGGGACCTTAAAGATCATTTAGTTCCAAGCCCCCTGCCATGGGCAGGGACACCTTCCACCAGACCAGGTTGATCAAAGCTCCATCCAACATATAAGGATGCTAAGAAACAGTTTGCACGTACTCATTGCTAAGACAATGCAAATAACTGTTCACAATTCAGACAAAACTGAGCACTACAAAGTGAAATTATAAGAGGAAAGCAACAAGTAGCAGCAGTCATCTCTAGAGGAAATTTCACATTAACTACACCCCTCTCAATTATCATTCCCCTGCAGATGAGTGTATCATAAAAAGTCATCCCAGTAAATCTGTCAGGTATACACACCTGAGCTTCTTCTGGCAAGAAGGCACAAGAGGATGTGATGCTAAAATATTAAAATAAAAATCACTGAAAAAATGTCATTCCACTCATGTCATAAGGAGAATAAGCTCATCTTTGTTTACACCAAGTGCCACTGCTTGACAATGAAACTAGTTAGAAAATAGCAAAATCCTCAGTTTCAGTTTGGCAACCAGTGTCTAGGAATTGTTTATCCTTTTCTGGTAGATGTCAGATTTTAACAGTTTAGAGCCAAAGCCTCTTTTCTTGAAAGCTTACTTTTGAAGTAACATGTAATATATGCAACAAAAGTCCCTAGATGGCAATGTTTTAAGTGCTAAAATATTTCAAGTCTTTTACTCCCATATGAACCCTTCGTGTGTTACCGCTGATGCAAATGCTCATTTTGTGTTTGGTTTTGAGGTTTTTTTTCTTCCCTATTTAAAAAAAAAAAAAAAAAAAAAAAACACATGAAACAATTTTGGGAAAGCTAAATATTTTATTAATTTTAGCCACAAAAAACTATGGCAACAAACAAGCATCCATTAGTGGGCTAGTGTTCAACAGTGGTAAATGGGGGTGAAAAAAAGAACTCAAACATTTGTACCTTTCAGATTAGAAATACTGAGGTTCTAAATAACCCAGAAATTATCAGTTTTACTTTACAGACAAAAAAAAAAAGAGATGGACGGGCCTTGCCTCATGAAGAATACAATTCTGAGAGAGGATCATGCAACTGTATTTTCCCCCATCGATGATGCATCTGTCAGTCAGGGAGAGCACGAGCAATTACACGTAGAAGGAAAATAACTGAAGAGTATTTGTAAGGGCTGACGTGTATGAAAACTCATTTTCTATGCAGGAATATTCTCACCAGAAAAGACTAGGACCAAAACACATAAGCATTTCTCTCTTGAGATTTTATTTTTTTCTAAAACAATACAAAGCACCTTATAAAGCCTCCTTCTTAGCATAGCCTGAGATACCATGATATATTTTCAATATTAAATTCATTTGCATACATAAAGGCACAGTCTGGGTATGGTGTTGTCTACTAAACAACAATTCAAACCAAGTTCTGCTCTGACTTCAAGGGAAAGCAGTATGGTGTGTCTACTAAAGACTACAAAAAAACCATCAGTACCCTGACTTCAATGAGATCCCCCTTGACACACATGAGATCAAATATCCATCCACAGGCCAAAGGCACTGAGAGAAATACAGAGAAGTGCAGAGCTCAGCTTGTGTACATGTTACATCTGAATGTGCACATCATCTTATGCAAAAAGCAGAAGCTTCAAATTTACCTCCAGAACAATTAAAGAACAGTTTTAAACCCAGAAGCCATGGAATCTAAAGTATAAACCCAGGACTATATATGTTCAGTACACAATTTTAAACTGCTTTGATTCGGCAATTACAAAAGGAAATTTCTTCCTCCTCAGAAATAAATTAAAAGCAATAGATTTTTTTTAGAGAGAATGTAAGCAATAACAGGCTTGAATTTCAGGAGGAAGAAATCTATTAACTGTGTTCAAAGACAGAAGGTATTTAACTGGTGAATAACAGGAGTCTGCAAGCTGGTCTGTTAACTCTCTGAGAGCCAAAGCGTCACTTCCATCCAAGGACATTCTACCAAAAAGTCATCCAAAGACAAGGTTTCACATGACCACATAACCTAACCCCTCCTCACCTCAAGGCTTCTTCAGATGTATTACAAATATTCCATGTCCTCTGTCATATCTAGATCATGGAATGCCTAGAACTACAACAATCATGCACCACTGGACACAAGCAAGGCGAAAGAAAGAAGCTGAAGCAAAAAGCAGACAGTTTTCCTAGAAATGAGAAACACTACGAACACACAGTATAAGTGCATAACAAATATGAGCATAAATAACTAAAGTCTATCAATATTTCATGATGCAGCACAATTAAATCTAAAGAAACGTTGATAAGTTTTTCCCTCTGAGGATGCATTTTTGAAGAGTAACTTAAAGAAGCCAATCTGATTAAAAGGGAATGGGAGCAGGAGTTTAACCACCTTAAGAATCATTTGGAGTATATATAAGCTATTGTGATTATAGGCAGCAAATTTCTAAACCTCTTGTAAGTACCTTATATCATGTCCAATAAAAAAGCAGATATTTAAAGAAATGGAAAATATTTTACAGTCAATCATGAGAGCAAGTTCCTCTTCGCTAAATACAGCAGCTTCAGGCTATCCATTTTTAGGATCATGTATTGTCATAGTCTTATGGCTATTTCAGAGTTTAGGAGGAAGTCTTGATCTCATTTTTCTCCTGAAGAGCAGGAAAACACCATAAATCCAGAAAAGAACTATAGCATGATGACATTCATTTGTTATCTTTAAGTCTCCTGCTAATAGACATACTGGGAGAGGAAAAACAAGAGCCCTTTGCCATCTGTTAAAAGACTAAATTCAAAATTCATTTTCCTCTAGAAGCTCTCAAACACAGGCTTTAAGTGCAAACTCTTGAAAAACGTGATGCTGTGTTACAATGCTGACCAGCATGAGCTCTATCTGGTGGCAAGATACTGTAGTGCACAGGCTAGAACGACTTTTTTGTTCACATTCACAAAGATGAGAAAATTCTCCCTATTCAACATTTATTTTTCTTTCCTAGAAGGAACTGCTGGATATGAAAGGATTGGTGGGGGGAACAGGGGGAATGAGAGGACAGGACTGCTGTAACTTCCATGCCAAAGCATTTAAACCATACTTACTAGAATCACATAATTCAAACCTCAAAGGCTGATGGTAGCAACTATTCAAGAGCACTGAGGGTTTACTGCAACCTTACAGATTCTAGGTAGAGAGGACTAGGAAGAAGTACTTGAGATCTCAGCTGAAAAAAAAAAAGCCTATTAAGTAAAATTCAGTAGTCTAAATTAGAATTTGGCAGTAAATCTGGTTTGCCAGCATCACTTCAACCAAGGTTTAAAAAGAGTTGATAAATACGTAATCTTACATGATGTAAGATACAAATTTAAACACACCAGTGGCAAATTGGGTCCTTATTTTCACTAGAAAACCTGCAATTTTTTTTAACTGTCAAATCTCTGAACACAAGATAACCCATTGAAAACAAGAGAATGATTTTTCTACTACATTACTCATTTTAGGTCCAAAACCTAAACATTGAGCCCTTATTTACTGCTAGGAACACAAACTTTCCTCACACCTGCAAATTGGTACCACTGGAGGTAAAAACAGAGTGTATTGGTTAAACAGCAAATATATTGAGACAACTTCTCACCAAGAAATGATTACACAACCTACTTTTCACATCATTTGGACAGTACTATGACAAAACTCCAGGCTCCAAGTTTAAGCTGTATCACTGTACACTTTATAGCAGCATTTTTTGTGTTACTTTGTTTTCTGCATTGCATTTCAAGATATTCAGAGTGACATGCAATTTGTTCCACTGTGGCAATCAAAATTCAGAAGCATTTCTTCATATGGAAATGCTGTCTACAACCGTAGTTTGTATGGAAATACATTCCAATCCTAAAAAAAAAAAAAAAAGAGGATTTCATCTTTTTAATTAGACCTAAAAAAAAATAATTTATCACTTTCAAATAGCATCCACATCTGTTTGCAATGAGACATGGTGCAAAAATACTCCTGTATCTTTGTAGTCCAATAATGGGTACAGTTAAAGGACCAAGTTTACCCGAGTGTTGCAAAAGTAGATACCATCTGACTATGAGGATTTTTTTGCTTTCGGGAATATGATTTATCTGGAGAAGCACAAGTAAGCCTACAGTGGCCCATAGAATCAAAGAAGCTTGAAAACAGTTACTCAGCCAGGACTCCAGCTCTAAATCCAGGTGTTCCTTGGAATGTGACCAAATTTACTTGCTTATGGATAGAGTGAAAATCTGCAGCTGCACCATCTGAGCAGTCAAACCTAAAAAAAAAGTTTTACTGCGAGACTGTGACTGGATCCTCTAAAACCAAATCAGACCCTTTAGATGTCATCCTCGACCTGCAACACCAGAGCAAGTCAATGGGTTCAGTGCTGTCAGGGACAAAGTTTATCTCATGACTTTTTTAAAAAAGTCCTTGCTTGTGAGTCACTTGGGACCTGAAGAATCCATTCTTGAGCTGTGTCTCTGTCCTAACTATGGCAGGTAATATTTATTGCACAAAGGGGGTTCCTAGCACATACCTCATAACCATTCCAGCCTTCTGCTCTGTCCTAGATAGTTATTAGCAAACATCTGCACTTCTAAAACTTGTACTGGAGTATTTCCCCAGGAGAGGAGTAGCCACTACTGACAGCAGCTCAAGCCTTATCCCACAACTACCCCCAGCCTCCCATGAAGCACGATCCTGCAAGTAAATGCAACGTTAGACAACCACACATCGCACTCGCAATGTCATTATATACCCCAATTTTGAACCGCAGAGCTCACTGCAAAATGAGTTGCTAAAAATGTGCTTTTTATGATGAGAGACGGTTAATTCCTCATGTCAAGGACTAAATAGCATGCTTTTATTTGTTCTCCGGTCGTTCCAGTGTTCTCTAAAGTTCTAATAGAAGATCATCAAGGGCTAATTGTCTGGAAACATAGCTGATGGAAATAGCTAGTCATCCTATAATCTGTTCTACATTAAATCTCCTCAGGGGGCTTGGAAGCAGAATACCAACATCCACACAGATCCTTTGCATTTTTAGCTGGGAGCAAATACTCAAGTTAGCAGCAGAATGAAAACAATTATGAAGAATATCCTGTATAGCCTCAGCCACATAAGATCTCAATCAAAACAGCAAACGTTAAAGAAGAAAGCACTCAGCATGATATGTTCCAAGGGATACATTTGTTGTTCTTATCCCATTGACTGCTGATGACCAATGTCAAAAGAACAAAACCAAACTGCTAGAAAAGGGCAATTTGTGAAAAGTGTCCTTTAGGACATTTTACTATTTCTTGGTGAAAGCTGGCAGGCTTACTCCTAAGGAGTACTGACATCTTGGATTTCTGTCTACACCACTGGTAATGTCTCTAAATAGCATAATATATGCTTGGAGTAATACTTACACCTGTCCTAGCTAAGGAAAAGCAATAAGAATTACAGCAATTGCAGGAACATGCCTCTTGGGCAAAGCTTTGAGTGCTTTTCTCAAGTATGGGGATTTGGGTGGGATTTTTTGATTGCTGCTGGCTAACAGTGCCCTGCTGCTCCCAACAACTCAAGCCCAATGGCAACATCCTCACAGGGTGTCATTTCCAGGAGAGAATGTTTCCCATCCTCTTTCAGTGACACTGCCTTTAAAAAGGTAAAAGCAAACAAAAATTGTTTGGAGGCAATTCACAGTTAACGCCACCTCCAGCTTCAAAAGTGCACATTCATAGTTATTACCCATGTCAAACGCAAACAGATTAATGCAGGCCAACACCATTCTTCCTCATAACAGAGTAATTGCTTATAGAGAGAGCAAGAAACACGCCTGAAAGTAACACAGAGCACTTTTAAAAAAGAAAAATGCTTTACCAGAAAATGAATTTGACTTCTCTAAACATTGTGATGGATACTTAGTGCTCCAGCAAAATGGAGTAACCTCAACCACCTCAAAAGCACTTCCAGTAAACACACAGACAATATTGCATAGAAAACCTATGAGCAATAGGCTTAGCAATTTCTATTTTGTGACAGAAGATACAATCAAATTGAAACCAAGTACAAGGAAAATTAATTATAAAAGGATGGGATGATTAAGTTAATGAAGTCAAGAAAACTGGAATAGAAAAGAGGTTAGAAATTGGGCTATGCACAGACATCTCAAAAGGCTGTTGTCAGGTTGCATGGAGGGGGGAGACACATTCCTTAAAAACAGAAAAGGAGCTTTGCAGAGAAGGAGGTACCCAACAAAGCAGGGAACAGCTTCCAGAATTTTATTTTCAATTCCAACAAGCAAAAACTTTAACTGTAGGATTGCACACATGCTGTCAGCCAGTCTACTGCAGAATTTAGCCAGAAAGCTACCTCCTGACAACACTGTAATAATAAAGGACATTTGTTGATCGTGCCTTCTAAAAACACCGCACAGAAACTTCCTTCAGGGCCAGGCACCAGCAGGCACACACGCGAGTCCCCCTTTGTGTCTGCAGCCGAGCTGCGCACGGATGCTCCCCAGCGCTCTCACCTCTCCGCGCTCCCGGTTTCTACTCCTCCCCACCGGATTTAGGGTTTATTACTCTGGTTTTCCGACGGCGGCTCTCCCCCAGGCAAAGCTCGCCGTGGCCCCTCGGCAAGAGGGGGCTGGCGCAGCCGGACGGGTCTCAGCTCC
>NW_008608697.1:3521-6276 GCF_000691845.1 Merops nubicus | reverse complement strand
ATTCCTCTTCTGACCAACTCTTACAGGTGCACAGGGAGAATCAGGACATTAAAAAAAAAAAAAATAAATAAAAATCAAGACTAGTTCTGGCTTTATTATTATTAATGGCAAATGCCAGTTCAGACCCAAGCAGCAGCAATGCAGCAATGGATACCTAAGGAATGCCCAAAACGCTCCTCGCTCCTTTGTACCTGCATAACAAGACCACAGTGGTAACACCATTATCAAGGCAGTCCCTCAACCTGCTGGAGGCTCCTCTCCACAAGGAGAGCGACACAAGAGACCCTCTACCTTGGCATCTGGGTTAAAAGGCAGGTGCTGTTTTGAATTACCTTAAACTGAACACAAATGCTTTATTTGCAGGAGAGGCCAGAAACCAGATTATAAATTCTGGTCACAGTCCAAAGGTTTGTCTTGTTGACTTTCACATTAATTTCTCTTTTGTGGTTTTGCTAAAACTGATCTGAATCTTAAATAAAGACTAATAATTCTCTTCATTCTTCATTGACTACAGCTTTTTCATGAATAGGTAGATACTTAAAATAGTACAAGGAATGTATCCAGAATTCCAATTAAAGAACTAAATTATAATTTTTTTCATGAATCAAAGATTGTCATCTCAGAAATTGTAATTTCAAAGAGATAAATACACTTCAGTCACCTTCCCTTTCTCCAAACCACCAGGCACCACATTTTTCATCCAAAAGCTTCTTTTATTGTAGCGATAATTTAAAACCTTGCCTAAACATATTAAACTGTTGACAATAACAAAAATAAACGTTGACAACAGAATGCAGTGTATACATGACTTAATAGCATCAAACACAGGATCTCAGTTTGCAACTATCACAATGAGGCTGCATTGCTATAAAATCAGATGGCTTGTTAGCAGTACAAAATTTAGCTTGAAGCTAAAAAATTATTACTACACATTTATCCTCATGATAAAGAAACAATGCTATAGCACAGCAGTGGATTAAGAAGGGAGCTTTAACTACAAGGTGAGCCAGGATGTGTTTAAACTCCATCTCCCTCTGTGTGACTAGTTGCATTCTATGTTGAAAGCACAATTTTTCTTATCTGAGTAAGGTTTTGCACAGCAGGAGAGGAAAAAAACAGGAGTTGATCTGAGCTGTCAATTCAATTTGTTTATGAGAACTATTTAAACTGAAATATGGCCTGCTTTCCTCTCACTCCATTTATTTTTTTTTTTATTAATTACATAAATACATTCCAACCTGTTGTAGGCACAGTAAATCTAATCCCTACTGCCCTGAACTACTGTTGTCACTTGCATTTTGTGAAGTAAGCACAAAGCTCATTTAAACTCAGGTCACTTAATACCAGCTCATCACAGGAGGGGACTGAAAGTGCTAGCGTGTTATCTTGACTCCTCTTTTAAAGCCCATCCTTTCTGCAACAGTCATATAAATCAGTCCAAATGCAAATAAGACTAAACGCTTATTTTTTGATCTGACAGCATTTTGAACTTGCTTTGCACAGCTGCAAACATCTGCAAGAAGAGCAGGGCAAGGATGAATCAGGCCTGCTGCAACTATACATGCTTCAGCAACTCACTGCATCTCAAATCCAGCAAACAAGTGGTGGGATGTGCTCTTGGAATTCATGGTGTCTCTTAAAACCCAATAAAAATACCCTAGAAATAATCAACCACTTTACTTCTCCCATGCCCCCCCAGTTGTGGTCACCAGCTTTCCCAGGGACTTGAGGCTAACAAAAAACAATCTAGATGAGAAATCCAAGACATCACTGAGCTGCACATGGCAAGCCAGATGTAAAAGCAACAGAAGGTTGCACAGGGATACCAATACAGGCAATTTTTATTTATTTATTAAATTCCGAGATGTAGGGTTTTTTTTTTCCCTGTATGCTTTTGTGTTAATCATCTTCATTCTCCAGGTATCAGCACTGCATGGAAAGAGATATACTAAGAACCAGTAACAAAGTGTACTAGATAGATATATGCACAAGTAATCTAGATGGAAAAAATCCCCAATTTAAATTTGATACTCAGCAGATCAAAATACAGTATGTAGAAAGTGTTGGGTAGATAATAGACATCAGGTTAAAATGGGAGACTAGCTCTTCTCAGGCCAACTGAGGAAATCTAACTTACCAAGAAAAATATAATGGATGCAGTGTAATTACTGCAACATTAAAGTTGCAAGTCAACATTAAAGTCTTTGAAATCTTCTGGCACTATTGTATGAAAAAAGGAAGTCTTCAGAAACTTTATTTAATGGCAGATGCACATTAGTCCTACTGTCACACTGTGCCTGGATCACCCCGTGTGCCCAGAGGTATGCATCTCAGATAGTCTGAAATGCAGCAGCGAGCTAAGTGAAAACGACATTTGGGAGACAACAAATATCGTTTAGTGGGTCCCTCAGTGTGGCTCTAAGATTAAAAATAAATTAGCATGTTCAGTCTTCCATAAGAATTCAGGCGTTCTGTGCTGTGCTGATGCAGCCTCTGAGCCAACCTGCAGCCAAACCTCGTTTGCTGTGGGGATTTAGAGGAACAGCCATCAGTGATTTAACTACAACGTTCCTCAAACTCCAGCAAAATTACTCCTTGATGCTCTATAGTTCCTTCAGGAACTATAAATAAAGACAAATGCTGGGGTAAGGTTTACACTGATGCTGAGAATAACATTGCTCCCTACTTGCAAGATATAATAACAAAAAAAAAAAAAAAAAAGGCACACCATTCAGACAAATATCCTAAAGACAGT
>NW_008608697.1:0-3487 GCF_000691845.1 Merops nubicus | reverse complement strand
CAGCAGGCAATGACCTCTGGTAAGTGACCTCCTTCTTGGCTACTGGCTAGCTCACAGTTCAACAAGCAGGCTTACCTGCAGGGTAAGCCTCAAAAAAAAAACACCCAAAAATCTCCACCACTGCATTTCCAGCTACATAACTGATAATATTTCTTCCTAGATTCTAATATATATTCTAATATATTTAATTTTATATATATATCATTGCTTCAGTAAACTGAAATACAACTACTTCAACATCCAGATGAATCACAAAGCATGATCAAGAAAGTTTCTATTCAAAACACTGAGTATCTACTTTAACTGAGCCCTAATTTATTTTTGTTTTAATAAGTAACAAGTCAGTTACTCAAATGTCACATTCCTGTGGCATGCTGATTTTCCCTCTTTACCTTCTCTCCTGTCTCTAGAAGGGTTTCAGACCCAGCCTGGCATCCCAGGCAAACCACCATTAACCACAAACCTCACAGAGGCACCAGTCTGCAGCAGTGGTTTGGACCCATCCTTACCAAAATCACTTTTGCTGCAAGTCATTCCTCTAGTGGGGCAAATCCCATCTCTGCACTCACAGATAATTACTGGCTTGCAAACACGTTCACTTAGAAAGGATGTGATGAGCACAGACACTGAGATCTGTGCAGTATTTTCCATGAAGACATTTATCTTCTCCACAGGAAGAAGGTGGTTATCCAAAAGCATTACTGAATTCTGTGCTCAACCAGCCTTCCCTCCATATTCCCAATGCACAGAGACCAGCCTTGGAAATCAGAGTGAGGGTGTCATGTGACATGTCAAACTAAAGCTGCCCAAAGACCAACAAGTCAGCAATATTATTCATTTCTGGTTTACAAACATGGTGGACTCAATTCCAGACTTGGTCACCAAAACAGAGCAACCTGCTTTCCTGAGCTGCTCACCCCAGCAACACCTGCCCATCAGGCAGTGGCCTGGTGAAGCTCAACACCTGAAAGATGAGCAGTTTCTACAAAGAGAGCCAAAGGGGGAATTCTCATCCCAAAAGTAAGACATCAAATACATACCTTTCAGCTATTTGGCCTAAAGCATATTTGTTGCTCAACACAGACAAACTGATTTCTAAGAAAATAAAGATATAAATGGAGGAGACCAGAATTAAGATTATTGCATCCCTGTGGTGTTTCTTCTCTCCATTCGTCTACAATGAGGTCACCAAAGGGTAATTTAAAATTTCATGCATGTACATAAGAGATTTATACAGCAACTTGTCTCTAGCTTCTGAAATACATAAACACAATATGAAGGATTCTGAGATTTCTCAGAATTTTAGGGGATGTGAAAGTGGTTTTTGTTTTTCTCCCTTCCCACCAGCCCCACAATGCCCAGATAAATAGCTGCAAATCCCAGTTACTATCAAGGTGGCTGAAGTCCTCTGGTACATCAGATGGAGAGAGTAACCAAACTCCCAAGGAAAATTCCACCACACCATGACTAAAGGTCACAAAAGAAATATTAGAATCATAGAATCCTTTAGGTTGGAAGAGACCTTTAGGATCATCAAGTCCAACCATCAAGCCAACACTACTAAGTCCTGAGCTAAAACAGATCAGAATCTGTCAGGGTTGGAAGGGACCACAAGGATCCCCCAGTTCCAACCCCCCTGCCATGAGCAGAGACACCTCCCACTAGATCAGGCTGTCTAGATTCTGTATTAACACACAGAATCTGTGGAAGTGGGTAGAGATGATGACAGCTGGAAGGCAAGAAGAACAAAGTGATGGCATGGGAAAGGGACCACTCAGCAGTGTGAACAGTGATGGGACACATCAAGCAACACATACCCCTCACCCAAAGAAAGGGCAAAGTGCCCAGGGGGCTCCTGGCAGCACAAAACTAGAAAGCTTTGCTAATCGTTTTAGACTACCTCAACTCACTCAAGTCAATCTTGGTGTCTTGAGACCTGGCTCACTGATTTTGAAAGTACAGGAATAGCAGTTACAACCATATACATCATATATTCCTCAAAAGAGAGGCTCAATTTGCAAGCTACTCATCAGCTGAAGTGCCTGAAAATAATTTTATAAATGTCTAATAAGTACTTGGCATTTACAAGCTGCCAGGCACACAGTGATCAACATTTTCATGCAAAATATGGATGTTTGGCATCTGTGATCTGCTCTTTAACAAATAATAATAAATTTAAAATAAATTTTTAAATCAAAATTTATATATTGTACTACTCTTTTCAAGGTGTTTAGTTTGGGGTTTTTTTTACCCTAAAAAAAAATAAAAGTCCTGAATAAATTGTTACATTGAGTAGGTAACTGAATATTTTTGAGAAGGGTGAAATTTAATGTTGAAGTAATACCAGTTTGTGGCAATAAATGTACTTGATTTCCAAGCATATGCTGGTCTAAATAGTGGTAGAATTAAAATAAGGGCATGAAGAGGCAAGGTGTGATTCCAAACCAGTTGAAGACAACAATGAAAAATTATTTTCTTTTAAATAGTTCCATTAAAAAGGCAGGTTTTAATTATTTTATCTGTTGAGGCATTTTGATATTAAAAAATCTCACCAGGAACTATTTACAAAAATAAAGTATTTCAAATTTTCATTTTGAAATTAAATATTCATTTTTTAGACATGCGTTGATGATAAAGAGTAATTAATATGAAGGTAAATGATATGAAGATTTAGTTCAATATTTTGTTGCAGGTCAATGTGAAACACCTGTGAGAGGTGTCCTCCTGTCCTCAGCTGAAAGGACACACAGCTCCCCTGACAGCCTGGCCCTAGAAGCACCCTGTCCTACAGCACCTTATGGAGCAGTTCTGCTCTCCCAGAACGTGTCTCCCACAGCAGGGGAGGAAAAGGGCTGGCAATTGGTGTCTCAAGCCTGCCCACAGACCCAAAGAAGTCACAAGAAGCCAGACCATGTCCTAAGTAAATTTAGACTGCAGTGCCAGATGCTAAACATGGCAATGGATGTGAAACGGGTTGGAAAGTGGACTGCCTATTGTTCATGGGGCAAGGCATGCAGTTACCAGACTGTCAGGTTAACTACATATTAAACGTGAAGGTTTTGATCATAACCTTTTCAAACACACCAAAATGGGTCAGACCAAGTTAAGCAAAGGCATAATGCCACCACCACTGCTGGAGCCAAACCACAAACACCTGAAGCCACAACACAGGTGCCAGGAGACAGGTACCACGCAGCACAGCGCAGCAGGCATGGCTTTGGCACCACCCACCTCCAACCCCCAAGCCTGCCAGCAGCGCTTGGTGCCCATGGCCAAGCAGTCTCCAGCAGCCACTGCCAGCCCCAGCCTCTGGGTCAATGAAAGTGCTCTCCCACCCCGTCTTCCCAGAAAAAACTCGTGATGCTTGGCCCTGCCTGTTAACTGCAACACAAAGGAGCCCAACCTTGGACCCTCTCCTGGTGACAGCTTCTAGCAAACAATGTGTAAATCATAGAATGCTTGGGCTGGAAGGCACCTCTAAAGGTCA
>NW_008608696.1:3836-6140 GCF_000691845.1 Merops nubicus | reverse complement strand
AGGATTCTATGATTCTATGAAAATACACAACCACTGTTGTACTTTGGAAATGGCTTGTATGAAGTAGTTGAGACTTGACACTTAAAGTTCTTTCCTTGGTGCAGCCTTCTAATGAACGTGTAAGCAATAGTGAAGCATTGTGAGAAGTCGAGGCAGATATGACATACAATATTTACTTACTAGAGTGATTCACTAGGTATAATTCTTTTATATTACAACAATAATCCAGAGCAAGAATAAGATGTCTATGTTAATAAGTTTACTGTTAAATGTATTAAAAAATACTGTTCATAAGAAAGGTGAAATAAAACCAGCAAACAACAATAGAGTGAAAACAGTATTAGAAGCTAAGCAAAATTAGTGTATGTGTAAGTGGCATGATAGAACATACCAGATACGATATGTCATATATACATGCATATGTTCTCTCTCTCTTGAACATATACATGCCTGTATTACTTTCTTTTTTTTTTCTTTTAAATTCATAAAAAAAGTGGTTGAAAATAGTTTTGGGTACTGGGCTTAATAGTTGCAATTCCAAAGACCATTATGAAAAGCTTAAAATGACAAGTTACAACTTTCATCCCATTTTCTAGCTGAAAAACAGAACAATTACTCTTTCTATTCCCAAATGAATTCTTAAAAAAATGTAAGAGGAAATAACCTGTCTCAGTTTTGTATAAGCTAAGCAGAAAGTTATAGAATGATTTTAACACAGCATCATTGTTTTCTGATCAATTTCTAGATCAACTGTATCAGATAACACAATTTGAAAATATAAAATACGGAGTCTCTTGTTGGAAAGAACATAAAAAAGCAGAGAAAACAAATATTTATACTTTTAAAAGATGTAGAATATTGAGCAACATTCCATATAACTTCTTCATAATCTTCATCTTCGTTAATATTTGGAAGTAAATTCAGAAGTAATGGAAGGCAATAGCTGGAGAAGAAAAAGTTTTACTGGTTACTTCAGCTGTACTAAAGTTAATGTATAAATCATTGTCTGTTTTTTAGACAGCTGAAGAGAAGAAACTAATTTCAGATCGCACAAAATACATATCTCTTTTCAGCAAGTCAAAGATATGCAGGTGTATTTTGATTTTTGTTTTTTTAAATCAAATGTCAATGCATCGTTAATTCAGATAGTATAATAAATGCATAAGTTGAAATAGGTAATCTATTTCAGATTTTTTTTTTTTTTAAATGGAGGATGAAGATTAAGCAAAGTACCCAAGAAAATCAGCATGCAAGTTTGATTTCTTTTTCCTTTTTATTTGATATCAGGTATTTCAAGATTCTTCTCTCCTAGAACTCCATGAACTCCATGATGAAAAAGCTTGATTTTTTTTTTTTTTCTTTGTGTTTTCAGTTGTTTCTTTGCTTTCTGAACAAAGAGCTGTTTGAATTTCCTGATGGCTTGGTGGTAGGATGTTCCAGGGTTTTATAAGGCTGCTTTGTTTTCTTGGGACGTAACAATCCCTTTCAGGTTTGCAATCATGAACAACTTGAATAGCCAAAAGGCAATCAATTACCTCAAGATGAGAAGGTCTTTTTCACTAACATTTGAAAATTTAGCAAATAGAGCTAACTAAATTTCATCTTGCTGTCAATCCACTTGAACCTAGACATTAATTTAGGCTCTTAAACTAAATAATTGTACTTTTGATTGCTTCTGACCAGACATATAAGAGGACTAAATTTTTTCTGGGAGTGATTACTCTTATCATCAGAGTCATTCACTTGCATTCAGCAGGTACTTTCTCTCGGTGTAGTCCTGGGGAAATTGGGGCTTACTAAAGGCTGGTGCTGCTCAAAGCGAGCAAGTGTGATAGAATATGTGGCAGGATGATCTGAGGTGTGGACCTCATGTGACTTTATGTAAGTTCCTCAAGAGCATCTCACTTGAACTGGGTGAAATACCTGTAAAATAGTGGCACAGAGGACTAGTAGCAAATTTTTATATGAGAGATACTTAACAGCAGATTTTTATTCTAAAATTATTTTATTATCCATACTAATCTGAATTAAAAGATGACGTTAATGGAAGATAAATAAATATTAATGTGAAAAAAATTGATGCCAAAATCAATGAGGCTGCTCAAAGCTGGTGATTTCTTAGACTAAAATAAATATTCATCACTACGTTGCTGAGACCAGCAAGGTTCTTCTTCACTGCATATCAGTGTTTTACACTTGCTGTAATACACCTGAAAATAGGGCCTGGTTCTGCAAGCTGGACAAAAATCCTACTGTGAAGTAGGAATTGCCATCAAATTTGTGATATTGCATGTGGAATGAAGA
>NW_008608696.1:0-3825 GCF_000691845.1 Merops nubicus | reverse complement strand
TCCTGCTGAGCTTTACTTTTGATTTGTTAAACATACGCAGGTGAAGTCCTTTAGCCCTTCAAAACATTATTTCTCTTTCTGAACTTTGCTAATATGTTCAGTTCCTTCTCAGGTGTTTAAATTGCTGCTAAGACAATGGGGCATATGAAGCATGGGGATTCACCATGCCTTACACAGTTTAAGCACAAATGTAAGGATAATTGAAACAGCAGCAACAACATTAACAAATGTAATGAGCACTATTCATTACATTTGGTAGTATATATAACAAACTGAACAATCCAGTCCTCTGAATAGTTCTGTTCACTCTAGTAGGAATACTTACACATGAGACTCTGCAGACTTATAGTTTGGGTCTGTAAAGCCAGTAAATCTGATTTCAAAATACAGACCAAACATGCAGCCAGAATCCCCTATATACATTGCTTATGCACTGTTACTTAAAAGGTTTTCAACAACTATTTGTGTTAGAGATGACTTTTAAAATGCACTGATCTCCTTTTAGTGTTTAAGTGCTTCAGATATCCCTTGGACAAGTGCAGATAATTAATAAAAGAAAGATTTCCCAGAGTCTCATGAAAGCACACTTGTCAGGCAATCTTCACTATTATTTTAATCTCCATTGTTTCAAAAATTGTTTATGTTAATCTTCTCCTGCTCTTTTTACTGTTTTGGGCAATTTTGTGGCAGAATTGAAAGTGGAGAAGGTTGAGACAGACAGCATGAGGCATGACAACCACTTGAGCTCTCCTAGCCTGCTTATGGTTTTATGTGCTTCTAATTATCAACGTGTGGGAGTTTTGTCAAAAAAGCTGGGCGTGTGGTTCCTTTTGTTCTTCTGTGTCTGTTGTGGTTTATATTTTAAATCGGACACAAATGTGATTTATAGTGCGTGGCATGATGCAGTTAGGGAAAATTGGTCTTTTCCAGGCAACACAAACATAAGCAGGAAAAAGAGTGCACGTGAACAGCGTGTTCCTCTCAGTGGAGAAGAAAAACTTCACTAAAACTCACGGAGATGGAGGAGAGTAAACAACATGTGAGAAATCCTCCTCAAAAAAAGGAGAAAAATGCCAATGGTTTACTTCCACTGTCTCTAAAAATACATACCACTAAAAGGAAGAGCTGTGAAAGATAAACGATAACAGTCTTTCAGCAGAATCACACTGAAGTGTGAAAAGCACCATGACAGCATGGAAAGTGCTGTATACTCACAAGAAAAGCATGCACTGTAATACCACAGGTTGCCTTCTGTCAAGCCCAGCACTGGGTAGCACAGCCCAAAGCAATCCTGCAGGAAGATTCACATGGGCTCCTCTCCTGCCCCTCTAATAAACTGGAAAAATTGTTTCCAGGCTTGTAGTCACTTATCAGCCCATAAGCCAGAAGGACATAGTATTGTGACAAGGATGAAAAAGTCATAGATGCTCTTTCAAAGATGAAAATGTCATGGAATGTAATGGAATTGTGATCTGGGAAAATTAAAACACAAGAGAAACATGCCCGTTCCTTTTTAAAAAAATCACCACATAAAGAGAGATTCTTATGATTTATTCTTCCTCAAAATGGGCTACTAATGAAGTACACCTCACATTTAATTTAATGAAATTGAAGTATGCAGAAATATATTTTGGGACTTGATCTTTATACAACTGCTGTTACCTGATATATACCCTTAGAACAACTGAGAAAAAATATAAGGAAAACTAATGGAACACACTGGTTTTTGCTTCTCTAATTAAATAGGAGATGATTATTTTGTACTAGGGCACAGCGTCTGAAGTGCAAACTTTTAGTGCAGAGGTGATCATCCCAAACAACGTTTTGGAAAGGGTCAGCCTTCTCCTACTTCTAAGGATGCTATAATGCACAGTGCCTTCAAACTCTCTCAAAAAGACACAACTCAAGCTGTTTATTTTACTACTGGTAATTAGAGTAATAGACAACGTATGAACCTGAAATGAAACACAGAGATGATTTGTGAAAAGAAGGAATACATGGATATGCAATCCAAAAAACAAAGATAGGAAGTAAAGATCTAATTAAAAGCAGTTCTTCAGAAGATAACACTTTGTAGCAAATGTCTGATCTCTGCAAAGCTCAGTCAGTGGGTGGTAGGTTGTTTACAGAGGCATATTTTCTCCACTTAATGAGGTCGGATCTTGCAACGAGTTAAAAAAATCTTCAGGGTGTTTGGATTCTCACTGGACTACCTGTCTGGAGATGCTACAAATGTATCTATGGATAACTCCGAGCCCTGGGATCACTACAACTATCATTTCTAAATTATTTAGCTCAGAGCTACGGGAAAAAAAGAGAATAAAGAAGAACATGATTCCAAATGAAAATGGATTTTTAAGTAAATGAGCAAGCAATGCTAGAAGTATACATTATCTTCTATCTGCATCATATTTGCATACAAGAGAAGGCAGAGGTGATTCGAACGGAGAGGAAAGTGAATACCTATGTGAGGGAAAGCAGAACTTTTAAAATGTGCTCCAGTGTATAGTTTGTGACCCTAAATAGAGACCTCCTCTTTAGCTCCAGAAATATCTGCAAAGACCTTCTAGAGTTTTGCCCAGCTCCTTGTTTCAAATGTCCCCCTACCTCACTCCACAAACACACAACAAAATGCTGTGCTGTGACAAGAAAACTAAAAACACTTCTGCCTCAGGGTATGCATGCTTTACTGGATTATATTGCTTCATTCCTGATGTTTCATCCACTTACTCAAATCATTCACAAAACATTTGATTTGTGTACATTAATGTAAAACACATTCTGCTGGAAATTTCATGCATTCTTACTCTTCTCATTTCAGGTATTTACTGTTTACAGCTGTGGAAATTCCATATTTTGGCACCTTTCAATTCTGAGGTCTAATGATATTTATATTTAAACTGACTGATTTAAATGAATGGGTCTGTTATTCACATGAATTTTTAGGGCAGCTTTGTCTTGAAAACTTACGGTCTCCTTTGTTTAAGGTGATAGCCAGTGTACATGGAATGTACACCTTCTAAACTGAAGATTTAAAAATCTATAATGGCAGAAGGAATACTCTACTAATTTGCCTTTCCCTTTAAAAATCAACTAAGTCTACTAAAATTCTTTAATCTGAATGGAAGTAGGAAGATCTGTGGAATATGCAACAACTTGTGACATCTGTGGCCTCATCTGTGATCTTTCATTCAGTTGCAGAATTGTATTGTCAAATCAGCACAGCTATCTTCAGTTGTATATCTACTACAGAGTATTTACGTATGATTAAGTCAGTTATTTTGTGGGACAATAAATTCCCTCAGCTCTGCAGATGCTCTGTGCACTTAATTCAGTTTCATGAAGGAATGGACATAATTTGCCTTTGCAGAGATGCCACAGAATCCAGTAAGTGTGATCCTGGGAGTGAGCTTAGCCCATGTTTTTTATGCTTTTACTGAATGATATAGGCACAGTACTATTTTAGAGTGAATCTAAGGGTAAAATTCCCAGCAAGCAGGGTTATTGCAATAGTTGCTTTGTCTTGTCCCCAGGTAATTTCTCCTTTCATCCCCTATGAAATCAAGAAAAGCCCTGATACAGCTCATGTCACATTTTCCTAAAAGCAAGTAAACTTCAAGGGAGCTTTTTAAACTCCAAAGCTGTGTTTTAAACTAATTCCATGAGATTTAAAAAATGCAGAACAGCAAACTTTCAAAAAGCACGTTTGTGCTAATGGAGATGTGATGATGCTTCCCCACAGGTGCTGTGTCTGCATGGCAGGGAGAAGAGGGAAGGACAGCTTGCTGCCATCTTGTCTCACCAACAGGGGTTTGGCTTTTACAA
>NW_008608695.1:0-5511 GCF_000691845.1 Merops nubicus | reverse complement strand
ACCTAAATGATTCTATGATTCTATCTACCTTTCTGCTACCAGTTTAAACTATGATGGAATGATACAGGATTGTGCCATGGGATATTGTAAGTGGAAGTACAATTGCTTGCATCTCTATTTGGCAGGGGAAAGGGATGTCTGATGAATTCCTTTTGAAGTTATAAACTGATGGAGCCCATGATATAGGTAGAGTTCATAATAGTTGTACTGTTAGTGGAGAAACATAACAGCAATGAGAATAAGAAGTTGTGGTGAGAATAAATCCTACCATAGATTCCAACAGTTCCTGAGCCCCTGAACCCAACTAAAGTTAACAGGAGTTTTGTTGAAGTTAACAAGTATTGCGGCTATTTGTATTACAAGATACAGTTTCTGAATCTTTCTTTTTTAATGACTTGAAAGTACCTTCTGCTTTTCATCTAAATTTATTCTTAGCAAGAATATATCAGTTTTGTCTCATGCTCTCCTGTTCTTTAGCTAAAGTACTTCTCTGTGTTATTCTTTTGTCTGGTAGTAGTAACCTCATTCATCTGAGTTTTATTCTGTGAAGCCTTTTTTAATTTCCTATCCTATTCCTTGCCCATTTTTAAACATTGGTGATGAAGTTTTTGAATAGCACTTCAAATACAACAAGATTATTCTTTATGTTTCCACATGAAATACCTCTTTGTCTTGTGTAATTTTGGGGGGTTTAACCACTTTTTTCTAACAAATGCAGGAAAGCTTTTCTCCATGCAAGGCTGAAAAAAGTTTTCAGACAGTATTTCACAGAACACTACCCTAAGAAACCAGTAGAAACTGTTTCCCAGATGGGGGTAAAAGCTAAGACTTTTGCATCAAGTGAACTAGCTCATGTGTCAGTAACAGGTTAGCAGAAGGTTTCAATGTAACAATGCAGAGATTAAAGCAGCAAGATGCAGAGACAATATATTCACGTTGAGATGTTAACTCAGAGGGTGTGGAAGAAACATGGGGAAGCTTGTCAACATAGTAAAAAATCCTGAAATAATTTCTGAATCATCAGTTTGACCTGAATAAAACAGTGCTCAGTTCTCATTACTGTACTCTTCAGAATCTGAAGGTTATGCTTAGCATTGCATCTCAGCTCTTGCAAAATTATTTCAGCACAGCCATTATTTGCATTAATGTAGTCTTGAACATAATAAAGCCTTTGACATTGATACAGTTTTTTTTGACCATTTCACTTTGAATGAAAATTTAAATGTTTTTTGAAAAGGCAGAAAAATCCAAAAAGTTGTCAGCAAAAGTACTGTTATGGAATTGACTCTTGCAAGCAGGAGGTGTTTTTTTTTTTTTTATATCCTAAATATTAAACACATCCACAGATGCTTGACAAAAAAAGGCACTTCGTTAATGCAAAAGCTGAGTGTGCTGAAACAAAGATAGAAAGTGTTCCATCAGCAGATGAAGATGATGAGCCAGCATGTTCCCTAGTAAGCTAGAAACTCAAAACCAGTGAAATATGTTTCATACTGAATGAACTACATTTGCATAGTAACTTTAAATATAGGCAGGTGTGTTCAAGCCACCAGTTTTATTTGCTAGATATGGCACTGTTCAGTAGTGACTCGAGTTGGTGACATGGAAGCTGCTTTTAAATAGTCTGTTTCTGGATTGTTTGAAAGAGATCAAAAAATTTTGAGCCTGTTCCTGGGCTCTCACTCCTGTGAGTCTGTTATGAAAGTGTATGTAATGCTTCCATTTCATGCATACAGATTTGCAGCTGATGATGAATTTCTTACCTGTAGAGGTCTGGAGCAAAACTGAGGGTATTGTATCTTGTAAAGAACATCTGTGGCTAACTTTGCTTTGTGTTGTCTTTAACAAGTATTAAACGTGGAATAGTTTTTTCCAGCCATCAAGTCTTTGTTAATGGAGAACATAGTTACTAAGTTATTTCGGAAATCAGCTGGAGGTTGTTTGCTGAGGCAGTTCCCATGGAAGTGGAAGAGGGTATAACATTTGGGTTTGCACTGTGTTCCAGGACTAGGGTGGATATTTGGCAATGAAAAGTATTGTAGAGTGTAGTACCTGGGAGGATACAGACCTTCCATGGTATTACTGTTGTGTCACTGAAGCTCAGTTACCCAAAAAAGTGCAACCTGATTTTCTTAGGAAGAAAGAATTGTTTTTATATTTCAATGTTGAATTTAAATACTTTGAGAATCTTAGGAATCTTTTTTTCAGAAAGCAGAAAAAGACAAGTGGTTTTGTTTACTTACCCAAAACAAGCCATGGCAAAACAACAGCTAAAGCAGGAGATTAGTTGTTCTGAGCATGATTTGTTGAATATCATGTCTCCTGACCTTTCATCAGATGAGCATTATTGGAGATTAATTGGATCAATGGTGGCATATGACATACTTCAAGTATCTGTACAGAAAGATTTATGCTTATGTCTGATTATAGCAGATTAGTACCTGTAGATATAAAATGTCAAATCTGCTGTGCATATTTAGGCCTTCCTGAACATCTGTTCAGTGACATCTGAGGTTGTTGTTTTGTGTATGCTGGGAGTGTTTTGAGGTGAGTCTACATTTAAAAAGAAAATTAAAAAGGCCATTAAAGAAATTAGTAATTTAATGTGGATAGGACATTTGAGATTTCACTTTTAAGACTGAACAAACGCTTGGTTTGTATTTGTCCATAAACAACTAAAATGAAATTTCTAAGTAGGTGTCTGTCAGTTCTGCTCTAGAAGCTGAGGTGAACCTTTTTCTTCATAAGTTAAAGGTGAAGAGGTGTGATCTAAGAATATGGGAAATGAAGCACATCAGGCTGAAAAAAGAACTAGTCTGTGTTCTGGTGTGATTCAAGAACTGAAATTATTTTCATGACTTCTAGTATTTAGGATACAGCTGAGCTACTGTTCTTTCTGAACTCAGTTGCATGGAGAGTTTTTTCTAAATAGGCATTAGTGTGTGTTGTGTATTGTTGCTGTACAGGACCTGAAAAGTTAATTTCTTCAGAGAGTCCCCGTATGTAACATAAAATGTAACACTGTGGTTAGAAAGGACCTCTAGGATTATCAAGTCCAACCTTCATCCCAACATTTCCCTAACCACTAGACCATAGTCTCAAGTGCTACGTCTACTCGTTTTTTGAACACCTCCAGGGGTGATGACTCCACCACCTCCCTGGGCAGCCCGTTCTGGTGCCATACTACAATATGCTTCTGCTTTGCTTCCTTTTCACCATCCCCAACTGGCTGACGTTTTGTCTTGTCTTGAGAGAAGAAAGCTATGACATCTTTTAGTTTATTGGCCTCTTTTTCTTTGTGTAATAACTCACATGGCACTTCCTTTCATCCTTTCTCTGGCTTTCTTTGCTTCACTTCCATCTTAAGTCTTGAAACTCGGACCAGTTGTCACATGCCAAAGATGCTGCTGCCTAAAAAATACAGCTTGACAACAGACATTGTCCAATATGTGCCCAGTAAGTGAATCTTAATGTTATAATGTATATTGTTTCTGCTTATCATGACATTGTAACCTAGTTAGTAATTCAATAATCTGACTTTTGTGCAACTTAGCGGTGAACATGAACTCAGCATCACCTTCGTGGGTCTGAGCCCCAACTTTAAGCCAAATTTCGTATTACCTGAACAATATTTGTTACTCACTGTTCATGAATAGTAAAGCCTTTGAATTCAAATATCAAAGCATGGACTATTAATTACATTAAACTTCTACATCCATAAAACATTACAAAGTATAAGTATCCAGTGAACTATACCTAAAGAGGTTTTATTCTTCAGGATACCAATTTTCCAAAAATCATGTGGAATAAGCTACTCTGTCATGTCTGTTATTGCTTGTGGTCATGGAATGGGTACTTTGAGGCAATGTGGTTTCAGTATTTTATAAAATCGCTGTGGAAATATTCTCTTTCTTTGTTTGCATTCTAGCAAGTAAATGACCTAGTCCTTTTTAATAAAGTAATTGCGTCATGTATGCAAGAGGGTTTTTAAATTTGAGAAAATATCCAAACTGGTAGCCATTGTAAGCTGTGTGTTTTCTATTTCAATAACAAAATACTGGTTTCTCTTGAAGTTTTCATCATTTTGATGGCTTTCTAAACTCTGCATGGAAGAACTAGTTGTAACAAATTTTTTTTTTTTGTTTTGTGTGTGTATGTTCATGACCAGGTTGGATGGGGATTTGAGCAACCAGGTCTAGTGGGAGGTGTTCCTGCCCTTGGCAGAGGGGTTGGAGCTAGATGATCTTTAAGGTCCCTTCCAACCCCAGGTACTATATGTTTCAATGTTGTTAGTAATAAAAACACAATTACATTTGTAGTTTTATCTATTTACATCCTAGAGTATATTTTTTGTGTGTTTTCAGAGATGTTCTGTGCATTTTTGTCTGTTATCATAACATAAATGAAACAGTGTCCACTGTTCTGTTTATAAGGAAACAAGTTTAGTTACACACATTTGTGCTTTCAAACAACTGAACTATTTCTGTTTGTCTTTTAGAATATCAACAAAGTGTATCTTCAGTTGTTTCTTTGTTCTAACTCAGAGTGTGACTCATTAGAGTTATTATGATCAAAACCATTGTTAATTCACATATCTTGAGTTTAAACCCAGTATTGATTCTTCTTTTAAAACTCTTACTTAAAAGCAATTCCAAAATATAATCATGACGTAACCCATGAGATCCTTAAAATTAAAGGGCTGAACAGCTTGCAGGAAACTGACGTGAAGGAATGTAGTGGTTTTCTCAAACCCCCAGCACTAAGCCTTCTATTTCTTCCACACACTCCCCCTCGGTTCCCTTCCAGTGCTTCTTTGACTATCTGACATAATTCACCTAAGAAATCGAATCTCTGTAGGGTGTAACTTTATGTTCATAACTAATTTTCATAGCTGCTGTTTTACGTAATGGTTCAGAAATAGATGTAAAATATAATGGAAACCAAGGGGGTAAGTTTAGATGAAGTAAGAGATACTCTCCAGTATCATGACTATCCAAGACGTTGAATTTGCCTCATTCTTGAAAAAGTTCTGTGTCAGTGAGACTATTAGTAGTTTCAGCTTTGTAATTCTTTGGAGAAGAAAGCTGAGGAGTTAGCATTATATCAGACAACATGCTGTCCAGGTCCTCTGTCCATGTCTGCAGTCCAGCACACAATGAATGCTTTGACTTCAACCTGATCAATCCTGTATTTAATTGTTTTCTAAATAAATATCAACAGATCAGTTTTTAGGCCTGTTTCATTAGTCTCTTTGGAATAGCTGTACCATTTAATTCATAGAATCATAGAATGTATTAGGCAGGAAGAGACCTCTAGAGGTCATCAGGTCCAACCTCCTTACACAAGCAAGGACATCTCTACCTAGGTCAGGTCCTTCAGGGCCCTATCAAGCCTGACTTTGAATGACTCCAGGGTTGGGGCCTCCACTACCTTTCTGGGCAGCCCATTCCAATGATCTATCACTCTTATATTAAAGATTTTTCATTCTAATATCGAGCCTAAATCTATCCT
>NW_008608694.1:0-8615 GCF_000691845.1 Merops nubicus | reverse complement strand
TAAAGGATTCTATGATTCTATGTTTCAAAATGGGAAATAATTCTATTTCAAGCTTAACGATACATAGTTTTTCTCAGCGGAAACCTGGAACCAATCTTCTGTCACCAGACTTTCTAAATAAAAGACCATCCAGACAACTTCTACGTCATTTCTGTAGGAAAGAGTCACTCTGTAAGTCTGATTCGTATCCAATATGTATTTTTACATTAGATTGGTACATTTCAAACATTCAGACATTTTCAGACAAGAACACAGGAGCAATATCACAAACATATGAACTCTTCTTAAACTAATTTAGAAATGTCAGTATTGAACAATAAATGTGCTCTCGTGTGCAAAGAAGTAAAAATGCATATTTGAACCCAAGATTCTCCAGTTCCTGAACTGTTATCTCCAGGAGAGTAAACCTCTAGAGTACATCTCCACAGGACACATTTATCTAAAGTGGCTGCACACATATAATGATGGCTTTTGTTTAGTGATCATCGTCATTCTGAGTTTGTTTAAATACTGCAGCCAAACGCTTGTAAACTAGTCCCAGAACATTTTGAAATGCTTCAAAGCTTTTAGCAGGGGAACCTCTTGCATAGGCTTTGTAGATGAAGCTAACCACAGTTCACTGGAACCAGCCAGCTCAGATAAGTAAGATGAAAGCAGACGTTTCCTGAAAATATCTTGAAAGCTTTCCATTAGACTGTACCAGGGGTATACACTAAAACCAGCAAGTGCCCACACTTGTATAGCAACCAATCCTTCCACTGCTTTCTCCATTCTTTCTCAAACTACTGTATTTGTATATATTTATCTGCTTCATTTCACACCTTTCAAATTTCTTTGGGGGAAAAAGATGCGACTTCTGTATTCTGGTTTACAGTACATTATAAAGCAGCTATTACTATAGCAAAAAATTCTGCTTAACATACTAAACATTGCAAAAGGAAGACTCAGAAATCTACCACTGTCAAAATTACTATGATTGACAAATAAATTAAGAAATTTGATCTACAGATAATTTTAAAGAGTCACTCACTCCATAACAGGCATCAATGTAATTATCTGAACACAACTCTCTGGCTGTCAAAGCATAGTGTAAGACGGTCGATACAGCATTGCTGAACGTGCTGGTCAGAAAGACAGGAGTGCCTCAGGCTAGATTTTCAATAAAGGCTGAAACTGGCTCTTCATATTTTATATGATAATTTGATTGAATAAATCCAGCTGTTCACTAGGAACAGGAGACATTCCACTGTTGCGACCACCAGCATTTTATATTTTGAGAAAGACAGCCACACTACCTTGTTTCAGGGACTTAATTTCAGAGCAATGAATTGGAAAACCAGGTTTCTTTAACAGTCAGCAGACTCAAGGGCACATAAGTACTTTTAATAGCTTCTGAAGGACCAGCAGACTACAAAGGGAACCTACGTCTAATTCAAGCACCAATATCAGGTGTTATGACTATCCAAAATGCCATATCCTACAGAGTTAATACGCACACACCAATGAAGAGAAGATAGCATTAACATAACATAATACAAAGGATTATGCAGTGATGACACTTGAATTCAATCCAGCAGTAATGGTAATAGTTACTCTGCCCCAGTGTCTCACAACTTACCATGAAGTTAAGCATACTGTGTCCTCAGCACATACTAGCCATATATGAGAAGAAGTGGTGAGCCACAATACTGATGCACAAAATGGGGTGCAAGCAAAGTCCAAGCATTGCTGCTTTAAACAAAACCCTGCCCCCTTCCAACCAAAACAAAAATTACTTGAGGTCTTAGTAGCTTCTTTTGAGGTATACCCTGAAAACCCAACCTCTTTCTGCCTTCTGCAGTCTCTGTTCTTATACCTCCTGCACCCCAGCAAACCTGTAACATGGTCTTTCATCTTCCGGGGAAGAAGAAGTATTATCCTCTTCCAGGGTGTTGCTTATGCTGCTTCACTGTTTAGTGTTAGGAGTAAAATGACCATCCTGTGTCTGGGACCAGGTCAAGACCTGTGAACACAAATTGTGACAGCATTCTCCTCTTTCAGAGACAGAAGCTAGGAAAATGCCACTCTGACTCAGGCTCCACACAACTCTGTGATCTAAGTGATGCTGCATGTGCTGCAACAGGCATCATTTCTCAGTATAGTTGTGAGGAAGCCAAAGAAGACTTAATGTAAGTTTAAGTCTTTTTATGAGCAATATTAATAAGATGTGACAGATTCCTTAGCAGATTGCAGGAGGTAAGAAAGGACCACAACCTCAAGACCTGTCTGTGAGAGGTTGCCCAGGTCCTCAGTAGCCTTTTCCTGAACACTTCTAGCTTCCACAAAAATATTAAAGTTTGATTAGAATTCCCAAATAATTGAATATTCTGTTTTAATTTTTCTGGAAACAATGCAACACTCATGATCTTCACTGAGCAGTCCTAACACTCACTCTACCCTATCTATGTTCTTGCACATGTTCTCCTAAGAACGAGCTGTGAGAAGTTGTTCAAAATCTGATGATTATGAGCTTGCAAGAACCTTACAAAAACCTGAAGTCAACAGGAGTTTTATTCATGATTTCACTAGAATAATGTTTACTAGCATAATAACTAGAAATAAAATCTACTCTATTTCAGGATCAAATATATTCATTTGTTTAGGAGTGGACCCTTAGAAAGCAAAAGTAAAAAGAGACTGGGTTCTCTGCTTTCACTGATTGCTGCCAAGACTGCCTGCTACTTGTATAACATTTTAAAGCAACTGTAAAACAATCATTAGGTATGTAAACATTTAGAGCTTATCATACCTGGAGAGACCAGCAACATTTTAACTTCTGGTCAAGAGAGTCACTACTTCCTTAAATGTACAGAAACTACTTGAAAAATTCATAAGATCTGTTTCACAAATTGCCAATTCAACCATAATAATATATAGTAAAAATGACAAAAGATTTGTTCTTATAGTTGATAAAAAATTTATGCCCAGGCATTCAAGTAAAGTTACTTTCTGTGTTCTGATTTAATGAATCATTTGAGCAGTATCTGGCTGGGTGACACAGATGTAAGGCTCGCTGAAGCCTACTCTAATGCCTGCTGGTACAGTCTTCCTTGGGACAGTCAAGCCAGAACAATGTGTCAGACTGAAGTAATATCAAGGAAAGTTAAGTGCAGTACTGGGATGTTATGAGGTTGGCCCACAACACTTCCTGACCTGTGAATGTCTGTAAGCACTTCTCTGTCCTACAGGCTCCAGTGACCCAGGAAACCCAAAAGAAGCACCAGCAGGGCGGTAATAAATGGTCTCTGGAATAAGATTTTTGCAATCTTGTAATTCAAGCTGAAAGACATACAAAGATTGCTTGATGGTTTAACCCTACAGAAAGGCTGGGCCTTACGCTGTGTGAAACCACCAGTGATTTCTTAAGAGGTGAACTTATATTAAATGTTTAATATTAATTTGAGAGAGAACCGTCTATTTTACACTCTGCAAAGTTAAATATATAAACTTTAGAGACATATGTGAACTTGGAAAACAAATTACCGAAGTTACTTGATGCATATGAATACAGCTTTTATAGATCATGCCCCTGTGTAGAGGTTTACTGAAGGATACCAAAATAAAATCAGACTTCTCATTAGGAACACCTTTGGATAGAATTTAATTGTACAGCAAGCAGGAAACTAAGGAAGACTGTATGCATTGTAGTATCATAATCCTAAGCAGTAAAGCTGTCCTCATAAAAATAAATAGTGGGTATCAAGTTGCTGAAAAGGCTTTCCCCCTCTCATAGAAGTTTGCTAGAATATTCAACCAAATGTATTTAGAAGCAGACGGTATCTTTATGGAAACAATGTGACTTTAACTGTGAAAGTGAAGTCTTTGAAGAAACTGGAAGTAAAATGAGAAATGAAAAGTGTAGCAGTTATGCCAAATCCAAATAACACAATACACATCATTTTGTCCTCCTGTCAGGGAGGAAAAATGCCTGTGAGCATCAAATGGACAAAAGAGAAGTACACTACTCCTCCATCCCACCAGACCCCTTAAAAACCCTTAGAGCTTAAATGTTTCTTTTTTCAACATAACATTGTCTACTGTTAATATGTTATTGCAGATGGGACAATCCTGTTTTGTCAAGAGAATTTAGTTCATTTGCAGGAAAAAATATTTCTGACGTTTCTCCAATTAAAGAAATCTTTCCTTACTTTTATGTGAAAATTGTCTTCTCTCAATAGGCTAGTTAAGGCAGCTGTGTATGAGAATATTTGAAATTAAAGAGTACTTACACAGATAACAAAACAATAGCAATTAGAGTCCATTCAGGCATTTTGTGAATAATATTTCGGTTTGTTAACCTGGAAAAACAAACAAAAAATGAGAACATTTCAGAATGAAAGTGAAAATATTTTTAACTGCTGAGTTTTGATTTAAGTTTAACACTAAAAGACTTAATGTACTGAATTTCAGTGTAGCAATCACAGCTATATATGAGCAATCCATCAACTTTCAGGCTTCTCTCTCATCTTACCCTGTAAAGGAGGAATTTCAGAATCTCCACTATGTCTCTTTTCACTATATGAAAGTGGGATGGGGAAGACTGCACAGAAGCTAATTCTCTGAATCAGCTCATAAATAGTCCTGGCTGCTGTGAGTGCTCAGCTCTCACCCACACGCACTGGGAAATTCTCCGTAACTGCACATGCATTTCTGAAAACGGGCCTTCCTACACTTAGTTTCCTCGTTGTTGGCTTCAGATCCAGATCTGCTGTAAAAGCTAATGCTGTGAAAACCAACTGGATTTTATACAATACTGGAGACAACCCTCTGATGATTCTTGTTTTCAAAATTAAAACCAGAATTCTGATCTACACAATGGCAGCCACTGCAGATATAAATGAAGTGTGAACCAAGAACCACATGGGTGCTCAACTGAAGTGCTGCTGCATTTTATACCTGCCGACCCATTTCGCTGAACTTTGTAACAAGAGAGGTCTGCTTTAAGTCAAGTGTTAATCTGACTTAAAACAATTGGCATGTGTATTGCTATGGCTGAAGTTAGATGTGACTGGTAGTGTTCAAGAAAAGTAATTTCATGGAGCAGTCACAGCTCAGGAGCAGTGCTAAAAAGTGGGAAAACAGAAGTATTTGTACTTTGCATTGTTAACATTCAAAATCTGTTAACTAATGCTTCTAAATTATATTCAAAATGGTCATTAAAAATGAAGTTATGAATAACATGTTTTACAGCATCACTTTGCATTTTCCTATTTCAGAATGATATTAAAAATAATAAAATTGTTTTTAAGTATAATAATGACCAAAGCAATGTTATTCCATTTTTCACCTCAAATCTGCAAGACTTCCAACTAAAATAAGATTTCGAAGCAATGATTACTCAAGTAGTATCTCAACAGCTTGAGTTTTGTGAAATGATGAAAGTAAAAGCAATGTTTTGTACTATGTGTATAGTAATGTCACCTCAAACTAGAACCAAGAGTTCTGACAAATACAGATTATTTTTTTTATTAAAAGATACCCATTTACCAATTACTCTTTGAAATAGCTGGCAACAAAAGCTTGTACCTGGTAAACCATTACATTTTTCTGGCTATGGAACAAGAGACAAAACAAAGGCTGAACGTTCTGACTCAATACTGACGACAGTAATAAACACTACCAAGAAATGCCTGATGGAATCATCTTGACAGGCAATTCATATGTAACATTCCAGCTAATCTGCTATGATGAGACACAATGGAAGAGACAGCTCCAAGCCACCTGGGAAAATTCTGTCAAATAGAGAAAGCAGCTTTATTTCAATGCTTTACAAGGAGTTATTATTGATTAGAGCGGGGGAAGGTGTCATTCTTGTACACAAACAGAGAGATGCAGTTATTTGTGTCAATTAACTCTTATTCAATGTTAGTATTGATTGGCAAGGTCTGAACACTGGTCATTGCCATCAATATGCTATTTATAAAGGAAGTAGTCAAAAGACACAGCTCACCAACAGGATATGGCAGTATGGATCTGCTGATGTACCACTGTCACTGGACTGGATGAAGTCAAGGCTTCCACAGTGAGTAACCTTTCAGTACAACACCTGTCCTAAAACACTTGTGCAGCTGAAAAAAACCCCCAACATTTCAGGCAGACCGGAGTAAAGCTAGCAACCTACAGGTGTGAAGCCTTAAATAATAAGGAGCAGTGGAAGGGCAGTCGCTTGCAAAAACAAGCTGTGTGTCAACACCAAGGCCTCTGAAGAGCAAAGCTTTCAGAAAACAAGGAAGTGCAACTCCTCTGTAAAAATGGTTCATTTATTCTTTGTTTTGCCTCTAGCCAAAACTGTTACTTCAGAACAATCCATGAAAGAGAGGTCACTAGATTTATCATAAACATACAATGTGGAAATGTTAAAACTATACAAAGCTTCAAGTGCATGATTTGAGTTTTGTAGTGAAACATTTTCTGTTAAAAGAGTTTGGCTAAATTCTCCTTCACCTACCCAAAGAATGAAAACAATATGCCACTTCTCTAAACAAAATGTCTCTGCTTTCTTGGTCTCTGTAGGGCAGGATAAGTAAAGTGAGAAAGTTGGGTGATCCCAAAGAGCTGTGTGAGTTGCTTAGCTGCTAGTTTGTGGGTGTTGTGGTTCACCCCAGCAAGAGGAACTGCATCTGGACTTGACAACTTCCACCATCCAGTAGGCAGCAGGACCCATGCAGCAGTTTTAACACTATTATGAAGGAGCTCAGGCTGAGCAGATGGATCCAAGTAGCAGAAGCTGACAGGATAAAGATCTAAAGAATAAGATGCATAAAAATGCCATCCCAAATGACCTCCCAATAACTGACTTGTACCCGGCCTGCAAAGAAAGTGAACTCCAACATAGAAGCTGTAGGAATACAGGACAGTCCAAGGTTAAAGTAACCAGTACATTAAAGAAGTAAACCAAAAAAATATATAGAAAAAGAGCATACACAGTTGGTTCTACTTCTTTTCCTTTAGTTGTCTTCCCGTTTCATTATTGTCAGCTGCATATTTTGCTAGCAGAACTCTATTAGCAAATGATTGCCTGATGTGTAAATAGTGCCTGCTGTGGCAGCAGATTTAAACACATCACTAAGTGCCCTGTGCCAGAACTTGGACAGAGACCACAATAAACTTGAAGATACAGCAAAGAAACTCAGCAGTACAGGAGCTCACCACCCTTTCCTCAGCAGGTTTATATTTCCTGGGATTTCTAGGAAATGATCTGGTAACAGGAACATTGTCCAAAAGGGAATGGCACATGGACACCACGTTTATTATGCTAAATAGTTATCCCCTAATAGGCCCCTAGCCTGTTATTCTGAACAAGATGCAAGAAAATGTAACTGCTTAACACAAAGCAATATTTCAGAAGTGTTTTTTTCTTTATACCTATTTATAATTCATAGTCTTGAGTGTTACTTCCTTTCCTCCAAGTTTTTTTACCCTTACAATGAGAATATACTTGTCACCTATAAACCTGTGAGCTTGATTTTTAACATGTAGCTATGAATTTTACTAGTAGCTAGTAGCAATGAGTTACTGGTACTAAATACACACCTGGTGGAAAAAAAATTGCTTGAATAGGTCCATGTTTTTCAGTTTTACCCAGTATGTCCATATTCTTATACTGGGAGAAAAGGAAAAAAAAAAGCACCAATTTGGACATTTTCTTTCCTTCTTTTGTTTTACAATTTATCTTCATTGCAAAGTGAAGTCATCAGCATCTTAGCAAATGAAGCAGTCTTTCTGTCCACACAACCAGATTCCCAGGTGTAGGCACATGCAACCTCAGTTCAAGAATCTGACCTTTTACTTTGGCTATTCGCCTACTCTGTAATGCAGCAAAGTGACTTCATGGGATTAGGACATAAAGGGATAACTTTAGGGGACTTCAGCTATCTATAACTTTTCCAAAACCTGCACTAAAATGAGTGAAGTTTAACTAACTTGGGTCAGCACAGGCAAATACTAAAGCGCAGATAATTTTTCCTTAGGCTCCAAGTAGACCAGTTTAGCCATAAAAGACAGCTCCTCTACCCCATGAAAAAGAGCAACATATTGGTTTTTGGTACTACAGTGTAATTTATTTTAGTTTAATGACAACCAGCAAAAATGAGCTACTATTATAACGTTAGCCTCTCCTCCAGAAAAGCCCATTTACCTAAGAAAAGGTCACTGACATTCTGGTACTTTTCCATTTCCACACAGGACATTGTTTACAACAAAGTATTGTTGATTGACCTGAAACTCAGAACCTAAAATTCCATTTAATCAGGGTAATACCTAAAAGCCTGTTAGTGTGTGTATACAGTAGATATCATCACTCACAATACATGTTTAAAACCTAAATTTTGTCTTGGAAACAAGGTGAGACAAAGCTGTAATAAAAAGTCTTGAACACATCTTTAGGAAATAACTGCATCAAATTAATTGTCAGAGATCAATGTCAATTATAAGATCCATAAAAGGAATTAGAACACTCACAACTAGAAGATACAAACTTACATTTTCAATATTAAGTATTATGCTTAAAAAACCCAGCACACATTCACAAACACAATTATTTATCCTCAATTTTTTATATATATATATATAAAAAA
>NW_008608693.1:0-3938 GCF_000691845.1 Merops nubicus | reverse complement strand
TTTTCACTATATGTTACATATTTACTCCCTTTTATTACTAAGGAAATTAGGACACTTGCATGAAAACAAGAGCTTAGACTCTTAAAAGTTTTTCTGTTGCTGCTTATATTTTCTTGCTCTGAAGGGATTGGAGCCTTCTGCAGAAAGTATCATAAATGTTTCCAACCCAAAGAGCTGTGATGAATAAGAAGCAGGAACTTTTAAACAAAGACCCTGTTTTCATGCAATATTCTCCGTAATAAAGCAGAGAGTAAAAGAAATATGTGAAGTTATGTTTTGCAGAACTGCTACTTAAAGCAAAGCAGCTTTGTAGAATGAAGCCAAGTCTGAATTTCTCCAACAGCAGTAAGGGCAAGTGAGTTTCAGCATTTTCTGTAAGAGATTCCAAACGTCCCCAAACAAGATTGTTAAAAGGCAAGGATGGAGTATATCCTAATACTGTTCTCATCAGCATCATCAACATCACGTTATGTGACAAGTTCCTAAACACAATTATGGCACCACTCTCCCATTTCTTTACAAAACCAGGAACAGTCTCTTTCCCCCTAAGGCAAAGCAATCTAATATGTTCCTATAATGCAGCTCTGCATCATTGCCTTGGTTTATCCCCTCCTGATTTTCCAAACTCAGCAGTAACTGTCCAAAACCCGCTGAAAAAAAAATAGAGCATACTGAAATTGGAAACAACAGAGAATTTTTAGGAAACATTTCTGTTCAACAATCATGAAGGCTTTAGGCTTTGCTTCATGACAGCTCCCTCACTAGACAGATGAGAAACCAGGAGGCGTTAATTTGCTTGCAGTTTTTGTACAGTGGTACCACCCAGCACCCACCTCTCCAGCTTCTGGTCTTCTAAGCAGCAAACGCCTTGGACTTATCACTAAATAACATTTTGGAGTGGTCCTTTGCCAGTATTGTTAGTAGGTGACTACTTTCTCCTCATGGAAGCCATGTCACAGCAGAGTCCTACTGCCCCAAATGTAAGGAGGTGACTGATCATCCAATCTGTCATGTTTCTGAGACCGAAAGAAGGTGGCACAGACAAGCCCATGCAGCGCGTGACACTGACTTCTGCCTCCACATGCAGGAGGGCTGGCAGTGCTCATCGTTGCTGCCATCACTGGGCTGTGAAGGACGTGACAAAAGACTTCCACTGAAATTCTCTCCAGGAGACAGGGAGAGTGCTAGCAGGTACACAGTTTAAAATAAACCACATGGAGCTGCAGTTTCTCTGTTCCTCGGTGCATCTTCTCTCAGTTCAGCACAGAAGATGTTCAGTGTGTATAGAAGGCAGACTTTCCATCATTAACTCATGGACGTGGCAAATTACAAGTGCCAAAATAATTTTTCTAACTATGTTGGTGAATAAAAACTGAGAGACAGAAAATCTTTACTTTCAAAGAGTACCCTTAACCATCCAATAGCTCTGTATCAAGCACTGCACTGAAATATTATGGTGCACATCTCCTAACACTCCTCTTCAGCAGAAGCTGGAGGGCAGATTTCAGCCAAAAGCCTGCTGAAGAAAAAATGTCAGCAAGTCTGAAAAACTTCAAAGTGTCTTCTCAGCTTTTTCTATGGACCCAGTGCTACATCACCACAAACCTGTAACTTCATCTGGAAACGCTGGGAACTAATGAGAGACATCAGGCCCCATTCTGCCTAAGCCTTCACTTTCTATTGCCAGTGGGCTTGTTAGAGCTGGTAAATCCAAAAATACAATATTTGTAAGTTATTCATGATTTATTTAAAACCTCTTTCACAGCCTGATGCACATGAGGCAATTTAAATCGCCAAAACTCCGTTCTGCAACTAACACTTCATTACACTGAATGGGAAAGTTCACACATCTGTCGGTGGTGTATTGTTTCGGGCTGGCTGCAGGGCAAACAATCCAGCAAGGCACGGATTTGCCCTCGGAAGGCTGTCTCCAAACCAGGGAACAGAAACTTTCATCTTCTGACAAAGGCAAGTGAGTTGTGCAGCACACAGAAGAGCCTCAGTCCATGGCATCGACGGACAGACACAGCCCCTCTCCCCAAGGACTCTACGGGGAGTTCCTTCAAGTTCAGCTCGGTAATGGGCTGTCACTAGAAGTCTTGATGGAAGGTGGGTCTGTGCAAGCCCTTTTCAGTGCAAGGAGATTCCTCTGTGTTACTAAACCCTCCTAATACTGATGGCAACAAAATCCCCAGGACGGTGAACCTACCCTCATGGAATTTGCTTCATTTAAATACAATCTTATAGGACCAACTTCAGAATCTCAGAGGTTATAAAACTGGAGATTAAAAGTCTGCATTCTCAACTCACCATAAAAATTCTGCTGAGATTATTATAGACATATAGATGGGCATATAGAATGAGTATAGGTTATGCAAATATATTCTACAATATATATATTTATATAGAAGTGAATTCAGGTACTATTCAATTCTCTGTAGTTAATCACAAATTCTTCATGGTTAACATGGCTTTTGTGTGCTGTGTTGATCCGTTGCCTGGCATGGTGGGGTTCCAGGAAGCAACTAGAACTTTTGCCCAAGTAATTTAATGGAAACATTAATAAAACATCCATACCTTTTACAACACAAACCAAAAATCCTCACTGTAAAACAAAGAACCAAATCCAGCTGAGTTAAATGTTATGTTAGTTTCTGCTCTCCATCCCCACTCTACACCACAGTTGGTCTTCATCTGCTTTTGTTTGTTCTCTCGCCTGTCGTTAAACAGTTTGAAAAAATAATATTTCTGATTTTTTTTAAGGCACTATTCCAACTTGACTGAATTTAGGAACTTGTTTCTGTTGAGAATGCCCATGGCTTTTTATATGACCCAATGGCACTCCTAGGTATGGAATTATTTTCTGAGACATTGAAACACTCCTGCTTATTTCAAGCATTCCACTCTCCACGCTGTAACTGGATGGCCACTCCTGGCTACCTCACATCTTCCTTTCCCCACCTTATGTTGTGAGGTGACTTCGGATGCAGGAACAGCCCAGGATCAGTGTGATGTGGAAGTCACCGAGACCCTCAGCAGGGGTTTGGTGTGAGAACAATTATCTGACAGAATTGTTTAGCAGTGCAGGCCAGGCTCTGTTATGACCCTTTTTTTAAATGTAGATATAATGGCACATTAAAGTAATGTTGCATCTCATACAGCCTGCTGGGTGAGGGTTCGGAGAGGTCCTCCTCATTTCCCTCCCGCACAGCAGTTCCTTTGTTGCTGCCTCTCCTCCACATCCTGTGATGGACGGGAGTCCTGCGCTCCTCCAACGCTAAAACGTGGCTGCCAAGATAATTTACGGGCCCTGTGGCCAACAAAAGGTCTCGGGCCTCCTTGGGTTATCTCTAAGCCCTATTTTTCTCTGCCCATTGTGCCAGCTTGTCTTCTCAGATTTTACAGATGCCAGGAAAGGTTTTGGCAACACAAATCCTTCAGCACGCTGCTTTTAACCAACGTTCTTCTCCTGGCTTCTTTGCCCGTGTCTGCAGTGGTGTTTCTAGACAGAAACCAGAAAAAGCAGAGAGTAAACATGGGAGGGGGGAGGCAGCGAGGAGGGCACTTGGTGGGAGGTGGAGGCTGGGTGGAGGTGCCCACAAATGAGGTCGGCCAGGTGGATCTGCCTGCTCTGGCTGGGGCAAGGGGCACACCAGGAAGGGCTGTCTTAGCACCTTCCCTTTTTGCACTATTAATCCAGGCTCGGTGCCCTTTTCCTGGGCGGTGCCAGGTGGTGAAGTGGAAGGTGCTCCTCACTGCCCAAGCTTGGGCAGGAGAAATCCGCAGCTGCCTTTTTCACCGGCTCCTTGGAGGCCCCGGGCGGCGGACGGACAGAGAACCCGGGCACAGGGAGGATTTCCGCAGAGGACACCGAGTCCCGCTGCACCCCGGGGCAGCTGGAGAGAGCCGGGCCCGGGCCTGGCTCCCACGCGGTCTCC
>NW_008608692.1:0-2945 GCF_000691845.1 Merops nubicus | reverse complement strand
TGGCCATCCTCATCCCCGTGCTCACCGCCCTGACTCGCTGCCAGGCTATGCCGTTCTGAGGAGGACAAGTCGGCTGGAAGCCTTTATCTCAGTGGTGCATTAATGGACGACTGCCAGGCTGCGTGATGGCCCCTGCCCTTTGTGAGCTGGGTATCAGCCTGCATGCTTCTCCTCGCCCTTTCACAGCAAGCTCTGTGGCACAGGGAGGACGTTCCTAAATTTAAGAGGAGCATTAAATGGCAGTGCCTGCTTTGCAGAAGGGACCAATCCCTAAAGTGGACAGAACAGGACTGCTTAACCTCTGCCCAGTGGCAGAGCTCTTACCTGGCAGTAGCTTGTGGTCGGTTCATCATCATCAGTGGAGTTCTTCTCTTCCATACTGGGCCCTGGACTCTCTGCCTCCCTTCTCTTTGAAGGGAGGAGCCAGGTGATGCTCTCAGACTCCTTCTGGCCATCTGGGTCTCCATCTTCCGTATCATCGGCAACCCCGTTCTCCCTGCTTATCTGCTCTCCTTTCCCAGGCTCATTTTGGTTCAAGGAAGAACTGGGCACAACTGGGTTACCAAACTCCTTCTTATGCAATAGCTGCCTCTGAGCCTGCTTCAGGCTCTTCTGGTAAACCTCCAGCTGACACAAGATGACTTTGGTGTACTGGTTGGGGTCCACTCCTTTGGGGCAGAAGGGAACGCCCCAGTAATAGTGCACTGTGTCCCTCGCCTCCTCCTGCTTGTGCTTCTCCTCTGCTGCATTCAGTACGCAAAGCTCAGGGGTACTGTCAGGCACCTCGTTCTGCTCTGCTTGCTCTGTGGAAACACAGGCTTTGGTGGTGTGCCTGGCCTGCAAAGTGTGCTTGGCATCTGCCCCCCCACCACTCCTCCGGGGGCTGTCACGCTGTTCCACAGTCCAGCTCTTCCAGACTGTGGCTGAGCTCTCAGCACCAGCTTCTCCCACAGAACGGCCAGTGCAGGGCAGGGGCTGCTCTTCTGGTTCGTGGCCTGTTGCTTCAGAAGAGCTGGAGGGGCTTGTGAACAGTCTCCGAGGTGTCAGTCGCCAGGAGCCTGAAGTCACCCTGCCAAAGGTGGGACTCAAAGAGATGAGGTTCTCTTCGAGAGTGCTGGGTAACATGATACTAGAATCACTTTTTGCTGGTGAGGAAGGCTTTTCACTTGACCTTGTCACAGGCTGGCCCTTCCCTGGAGTCACGATTATGCTGGATGCTAGTGAGCTTTCAACGATTTCCTGGCTTAACCTCCTCAGCACTACCAGGGGGCTTCGGGCGACATCCATCTGTCCGCTCCCATCAGCTCTGGCGCTCTGTGAGTGGGAGCTGCACTCGGAGCGAGGGGTGCCAGGGCAAAGCGCCAGACCTCCCAGGATCTCAGAGCCTTCTTTCTCAGCGGGCTGGCCTTGGCCTCGTGCGCCCAGCACTTCTGCAGACAGCTGAGGGGTTGCATCAGAAGAGTCTGAGGGCCGACAGCTCTGAAAAACAAAAGGTTGATTCTCCAATAGGCATATTATCTATCAGCAGAGCATACCAAGGACTCCCCTAGCACACTGACAGCCATCAGCTGGACTGCAGACCCCCTGCCTTGATCAGAACTGTGTACCCCAAAAGAGGGGACATCTGAGGCTAGACTTCATAGGCGCCTCTCACTAGGGATGGTACAAAACAACTCCTCTGTGACTGCTGTAGATCCAGCTTGCACTGGAAATTCCTCAGTCCCCAGTAAAACCTTCTTTTGTGCAGCGTGGCAAAGCAAGCACAGAAACCAACACTGCTGAAGAACCCTAGTAAGCCTCTTCACATAAGCGCACTTACATGAAGGCTCTCAGCAATGGCCTTCCTCAAGAGCTCCTCCTCTTCCTCTTCCTGACAATTCACTTGTCTGGCTTCTTGCTCACTCATTTTCAGGGCCAGTGCAAACTGTTCCTCTTCAGTCATCTCTACAGCAAAAGAGAAAGGATAATGTCAAGTCACAGCTGCAGGTGTATGTACCCAACGTATATCCAACGTGTGGGGGGAAATTACTAAAGGTCCCACCTCCCCAGGAGGAATGCAGGAGAAAGCATTTAAACCTCAGCTTTCCTGAAAAGGTGTCACCAAAACCGGAGCAGGCAACACTAAATGAAAAAGGTAACTCAAGTCAGGAACTTCAGTTAGGGTTTCTACAGCAACCTCAACTCCCACTCCCTGGGTATATTTACTGCAACAGGACATTTTATTTGCCCTCATCAGACAACACACTCTACAGCTGCAGAATTCATGTTCAAGGAGAGCAGAAAAGGACAGACTTCCAAAGTGTGCTCACTTTTGTATCAGACAAGCTCAGCAGAAAGGCAGGATAAAGAACACATCTTCTTTAATACACTTTTTTACTAGCCAAATAAGTCTGAGATCACTGCCTTCTGACAAGCAGATACCTGCAGTATCACAGGAGACCTACCCAAGAGAAAAAGAGCTACACGTTGTTCACCCCAAGCTGCAGGTAGAAAGCTCTGTGGAGGATAATGTTACTTGCTCGGTGGTATTACGGAGGATCTTTCACATGCATACATCCCCCTTCTGCTCACATCACCACTCCACTGCATCACTAAGTCAGTCACGCATGGGAAACAGGTTTCCTACAGTTGTAACTGCTATTTCAGCAGAAAATTTCTTCCTGAAATATTCCTCACTTAGAGCAAACCAGAAGCCCAAGCCTGGCTATTTAGAAACAAAGCAGTTAGTTACTTTGGAAAACACTTATTTACTTAGATTCAATCCAACACTTTCACTGCGCTTAAAATATACAGTGCCTGCAGAACGGAGTGCAGCTTGGAAAACAACTCAACAGCACTCTCAGGAGCTGAAAAATACATCTTCTCACTCAAAACAAATTGACAGATTTCCTTCAAACCCTTCTCCCTCCTGCCCGCGCCACCTCACGCGTGTGCCGAGCGGCCTG
>NW_008608691.1:975-14045 GCF_000691845.1 Merops nubicus | reverse complement strand
CTCCTCAGGGCTGCTCTCCAGCCAGTAATTAATTAACAACATTAATTAGCAAGAGCTGTTGAAGTTTAAATATAACTGTTCCATTTTCAAAATTCCACATTAGGCAATAGAGAGAATGACACGTGTTAAGAATAATGTTAGATGTTGTACTTTCCTACTAATATTTATTAGAGTTAACAGTACTAGACAATAAATTAAGTGCAAGTACTGTAGGTTAAAACTCTCTGCATAGAGTTCACTTTGAATTTCAACTGTATTGCTGAAATTAAATAATTCTGGCTTGAATTAATTCATTCAAGCAGCTTGTTACTTAAGAAGAGCTAAAAATGCAAGACTTAAATAATTTCTTTAAAATGCTTTTATTTATTTTATCTGTTAAAATTTAAAAAACAGATTTGGAGCATGCTTGCTCTAAATCTAAGCTTGCCTTTTCCACACTGTATGCTGGTTATGTCTTAATCAAAAGCCCAGTAGGCATGTTAGTATGATGCTGTGCCCAAACAAATATTCTTCCATGCCAGGCTGGTATGCAGCAGTTTTCAAATGTTCACCTGCTAAAGTTGTAAGTATGCATTTTGTGTCAAAATTTTCACATAGCACTTCGTGGGATCTCACTTGGGCAGTGATTTCACAGACCATGAGGAAGAACTGAGAAACTAAGATAACTAACTACTCCAGAAAGGGATCTGAGGATGAGTGGATCTGTGGAAGACTATGCCGAAAAAGCATCTGGTGAATTTATAGACTTTTTGTAGCTAATTTTGGGCTTCCTGCAGAAATGAGCTAATACATCCTGTAGAAAGCTCTCCTTCAGCTATGGTCTTTGTGAAAATATTTGGTTTAGCCTTATACTGACTGCAGGTCACAGGCAGACCTTGATGAGGAAATCAGTGTATTAAGTGTGTGTATTTGCCTTGATTTGATCCAGTCATAAACACAGTAAAAATTCTCCTGTGTTGACAGAATTCATATGTGTGCTTCTGTTTGTAATGAAGATCAGGTAATTCTGGCTTGATTAATATACTCAGCACCGTGTGGCAGAAGTCCACTTTTATCTGAGAAATAGATGAGCTGGTGCACACAGATGTTCTGACAAAAACCCTGATGACTATGTCCTTGTCCAAGTCATAACAGATTACGAGATCCTTTGGGGGACAAGGTTATTTGGTATTCCTATCAGTTATGCAGTGAACAGATCCTCTGTAAGATAATTAAGGCTGATGTTGTTTAAAAGGCAGCTCAGCTTTTTCATAATATTTACAGTTTTCAAACAAACACACCAAACTATTTTAATGGAACAAAGAAAGTTTCTAAGAGGATAGATCACATTTGTTTTCCTATGATGCAACAGAATGTAACTAGTGAATAGACAAGATAATATTAGGCCTGTTCCTAGCTTCTATGCTGATTAAGTAAAAATGTTTATTAAATTATTTTTACTGAAGAATATAATAAACCTTAAGAAGAAGAAACAATCAAACGTTTTATTTCACTTTCTGCTCTCAACAGTTTTAAGAAAGTCAAGTTTAGAATTTTTTTCAGTTTTGTGTAAGTTGTTCAAGTCTCCTCTTCCATTTCCAAAAGTTCTGATTTTACTTTTGGATTTTTGAAAATCAGTACATCTTCAGCGTGCTCACTCAGAGAAACTCTTCAGCATCATGCAATTAAACCAAATGGGGCCTTTTCAGCTCCAGCACAGGACATACTGGTTCTGTTCTCAGAATGTGGGTGCATGAACAAGATACCATGAAATATGAATGCAGAGTAGCTATTACTCAGGACTACTCAAATGAATACTTGCCAAAACTGCAAGGTGCTTCTTCCATGAAGGCCAGTAGGATAAGCAACTTCTTGTTCTCCACTGTCAAGGTATTGCTACCTACAATGTTGTAAATAGTCATAGATCTCTTTACCATAATTTGCTTAGTGTGTTTTGCATGTCTTTCTGTCTACCCTGTGTGTCTGTCACATCTATCTGTCTGTCTGTCTGTCTATCTATCTATCCTGCACCCTTGTATCTGCCCAAAATTTATGACATATTTGCTTTATTTAACACTCTAAGTATTTTCTAAGCATTTGTTGTATTTCATGAGGATCACAAAGCTTTATTCTCTATAGTCTTAGGGGACAAGAAATCGTTAAGGCTTAAGCAGGGCAGTTACACTTTATGCATTGGTTTAAGGAAGTCACACAGGAAGCAAAGGGGCAAAGCAGACAACAGACTCCAAGTGATGTCCGTATCCTTGATTTGGCCAGACAGGTCAGTCAACGCCTGGAGGTCATGAAAGACATCACAAAATAAATGAAAAGAGGGGCTGACAGCAATCAGTGTGGTGCTCCCCACGCATTTCCAAACACTTGTGCAGAGCTGTGTTCCCTTTGGGCTCCCCAGCACCAAATGCTATGGCTTCTTCCATGGCAGCAGCAATTTGCATTCTCACCCTTCTGGCAGTGGGAGTGGCTGTGCACTGACAGGGAAGGCAACGGCAAGGCTGCCTCAGAAGTTGCAAACAGCCTTCAGTCCTATGATGCAAGGATATGCTGGGATGTCTTCATCTTTGCAACAGCCATGGAACTTCCTTCCATGCTGAAGCAGTTCACTGTTGTCAGATGCAGGCACCATGTATTTTAGGAACAGAGATATGCACATGGTGATTTCGTTGTTCTGGTGATCATAAAATGGCAAGGACAGCTGTGCTTTACATGTTCCACAAATGTGTTCCTGCTTGTGGCTGAAATGTGAGTGTGCTCTTTCGTAACAACTTGTAAAAAATATTAAGCCCTCATTTGATTGGATTCCATTCATCGCCAAGGACATTTATGGGAAACCTTGGGTTTAAGTCTTTTTGCATAATCACCCTCACAAATGTATACATAGTCTAGCAGAAACATAACTGGATTGCAAAATAAATTTGGTGGCTATTCCTGGCTCCAGAGCTGGTCAGAAAGACAGTTTGCTGAAAGTCTGAAGTCAGCTAACATAGAGAAATGGAGAGCTCCCAAATGCCAAACTGAAGTGTCCTTGACACCCCCCACACATGAGGGAAATGCATGGGTTTGGTTTTTTCTCATTTACATTTTGACTGGTTACTGAATAGACATGGGTTATATGAATAGGCAGCCACTGCTAGAGGATGAGGAAGGGTCTGAGGCAGCTAATAAATGCTCCTTCTGACAACAATAACCTATTAATCTTTCAAATACAAGTAATGCAAAGGCATCTTTGAAGCACTAGCTCAGAAAACTGATAAATTGCTCAGACCTAGCCCCCTCTCGCCCCCCTCCAAGAAAAACCCCATGCAGACAATTATACCTAGATGGAAACACCCTGGGACTACAATAGATGAAGAGTGAAAGAAAAAAAAAAAAAAAAAGCTTTGGTTTCAATACTGTTTACAGACTAATGCATGTGGGCGATCTCTTCCTGTAAACACAGATGGCTGGGAGCCCCAGTAGGTCATGCTGAGAAGCCAAGCATATATTTGCAGGCTTCCCATTTGCCACTGAACCAACAATTACTCAGCACAAATGCATATATTTGTGGTCCTTAAAATAAAATCTTTTGGATTAGACTGTTTTGAATAAGAACACATTGTAGAAGCATCAGATTGGAGCTTAAGAATTAAGTGTCTGATCATATTGTCTTTACTGATTGCAAATAAAGGTTGCAGATGTAGGTTTCAAAATTTTCCTGATGGAATAGGGAATTCAATGTTATGACACAGGTGATCACAAGATTTTATGCCTGCTTGAGCCAGCATGCGAGGTAACAAATCACGGAAAATAAGATAGAGCACTGAGATGCAGCCACATGCAAAACCACACATGAATACAAAGGTCAAGCAGAAGTTAGAAAACTAGTCTGGAGCTTAAGTAGCTAGTTCTACTGCCTGGTCTGGTACATACTAACTGGATGACCCCTGTGCTGCATAGTTATTCCTTCCATGTCACAGTCCTACAATGTGGGATAACAAGACTAGTTTGCATCAGCTGGGTGTCATTAAGGTTGGTACTCTCAAAAGTATTTGCATAACCCTATGGGACCATATAATTACCTAGAATATATATATATACACTACCTGCCTATAATAGGCATGCGTGCAGATAGCCCAGCCTATAAAGGTCAATGGGCTTATCTCCGGATTAGTCTTGGCTTATAACTACATATTTCTCTCACCGGGAGCTGCAAGGTGGGAGGTGAGGAGAGCCACACTGACTGTCCTCTTCTATTCTCAGTCTCTCCCTGGGTCAGTTAAAACCACAGCAGTGGTATTAGTAGCTAACAGTCACCTGAAAGAGTCTTGTCTCCAAGGGAGCAGCAGTAGTACGTAAACTTGTGTGTCTTTTCCATAAACCCCTAGGACAGCTGAGATGGCACCAGTTAATTTACTTTCCAGTAGTAACCTCATGCAACCTGGAAACATAAAAAAAGGAGCCATCACCTGGGGTTTCTGCAGTGCAAAGCTGTTCTGTTGCATAATGGGAAAGAAAGGATTGTACAGGGAAGCAACTGACCAGTCAGCAGTGGTTTAATTGTTGCTTCCTTCTGTTGCTGTATTGGTCCATGGCTCAGAGGAGGAAGATGTGAAGAGCATCATCAGTTAAGTCCCATGTGACACATATCCAGGCTCAGCCAGCTTCTGTACAGAGGGCATGTTGCCACTGGGAATGTGGTCAGCAGACATCCTGAGAGCCACAGAAGAGACAATGAAAATGCAGCCAGGGAGAACAGTATTTTGAGGATTAAATCAGAGTCATTCTCTGAGGGCACAAAACATCGGCAACCATGCACCTCTTCAGACTGTTCTGCTTAATCAGACTGTCCAGTTATTTGCAGTGACCCTCAAAGAATTCAGATCAGCTGAAACTATCCATTTAACAGATTTATTAGCACAATATTTATAAATACTACTTAAATTGTAGCAGTTATAGAAAATCCCATTAATTTAAGCATCATGTTTGCAAAATGCCATTTGTAAGAAACTGAAACAACTTTTCAACCCAGCATTTTAAATGTTCAAAATTTCCTCTCACACCTACAAAGTTTACCAACATGATCAGTAAAAAGAAGGGCACCAAGGATACTCTCCTTGAATTCTCTGCTCTGTTTTTGAAGCCTAATAGTGATCTAAAACCACAGTCCCCCTCCTCGTGCACTTCTCCTCTCTCCCCTTCTTTGACACTGGTGCTAATCTGGTCACACAGTAAGATCAACTCTTTGTTCCAGATGAAAAGAATGCAACAAAGACAACAAAACGCACAAGAAAAAAGCAATTTTCAAAGGGTTCACTTGAACTGCCATTTCAGGTCCCCAGTAAATGCTTATTTCTTTCAGTACTGGAAACTCAATTGATAAGATTTAGATGAGTGCCTGAACCCCCTAAAAAGAGGACTACAGAGGTAAGGATTAAGTAGTCTTTTTCAAAAATGTTTAAGGGATTTATTTACATGCAGTATTGTTCTGTAGTTGGCTGTGAGTTTTCCACATCTGTGTTATCAGTTAATGAATGCTCTGTGCTTGAAAGCTTGTCATCTCTTTCCAGCTGTACCATCTGGTCTCACAAAAGATCTGATTTCTTCCAACAAATGCAGCATAGCTTCCTGGGTGCAAATGAACTAGAGCAACTTCCCTTTTTCATTTGACCTAGCCTGAATCTCTTCTACCAAAAAGATGAAATTTGTTTTTCATCTGACATCCTTTATTTTCACATGCTTTAGGTAACACTTCCTCCTCTTCCTCCTAGAGTTCAATTTATTTTAGACCTGAAATATTATATGCCTGTAAAGTAAGCCTAAACCTTTATGAAGCTTAGGCTGTACAGATTTCAGCTGCAGAACGCTAGCTTTTTCCTTATCAAGAGTTACTGTTAGAAACGAAAAATAAAAAATCTAGCCTGAACATGCACCCATGTGAAAAACTGCCAGGCTGTCCCTATTTCGTAACGTCTAAATCTAGACCTCATTAGCAATCGGTGAATAATCACTAGTAATTATCATCACTGGCATTCAACAGATTTGTTTAGAGGAATAGCTTCCAGCTTCTGATGGTAGTGTAGCTCCATGAATTATGCCTATACAATAAGAAAAATTGTGTGATTATTATCAGTCTTGTCACTAACAGCTGGGCTTTACTTAGTAGATCATAGATTGGAGATTATTCTGTTGGCAGTGGAGTGGGAAGCCCATGTGAAGAAGGTTACCATACATTTTGTTCTGAAGACATCAAGGTTTACTTTTATACTGTTCTGGAGAGGCAAGTTTCAAATGAATTTGCTTGGCAGCAAGAACAGTCTATCTGCCTCACACAGCTGATATTTTTACTAACGAAGCAATATGTAGCCTTCATAACGTACCATGAGGAGATGAAGTGAAGTAATCTGTCTAGTAACTTGGATCATAGTGAGATATGAAGATGACAGCTGGAATGCTGGATTTAGCCTAGGATTCCAGAGAAAGCCATAGATGAGGGTATATACATTGGTAGCTGAACAAAATCACAGAGTTTTTCAAGGCTTCTTTTTATGCTTGTGGTTTTTCAATGACAAAGTGTAAAAAAAGTAGGTGTTGGGGTTTTTTTTAACCTATTTCTGTTAAAAAAAAAAAATTGTCATGGAAGATCACATGCTTTCGGTTCCATTCAATAACACTGAAACTTAGAGGAAGCTATGCGGATCCATTGGGAATCATCACTCGTAATTGAAATTTTTTCTGTCCGTGATTGTCTGCATACTACAAAATACTGAACATGCCCACTGAGAAGTCCAGTTGTCTACACTCATGATCAGAGGTCAGATGCTCTCAGCAGGACATGATATGATGGAGGTTGGTGTGCTTCTACCCCATCAAGGTCATTGGACTCTTTGCAGAATTCAGCTTTAACCTAAAGGTCTTTGCAAAAAATCTCAAAAGATTAGGGTTACTCTTTGTGCTAGATGAAAAGGGAATGTACAGTAGGATGTTATTTGACTATTTGCCCAATGCCTATAGCATTGCAATCCGTTCTATCTCTGCCTTTCCAGAAGATAAGTGTTTGTTGTTTTTTTTTTTTTCATCTATTTCCAAGTTCCCTGATTTTATGCACTGTTTCTAGTGAGATAGAAAGTAGCTGACTTGTGGACTGCACTGCTTAAAGGTACTTATCTTTATGTTAGAGTTCTGGATGTTATATGGGATGGAAGACTCCATCATACCTATTAAGGTATAAATTGTATCACCAGAAAAAATTATTCTAAGATTTGCCCAATGCAGAAATTAGTCAGTGTCAAACTTCCCAGAAATCAGACAAAATGTACCCATTATTATCTGCATCCTTAGACACTCCAGGAAACATTTTTTGAGAAGATGCATGGGCCAGTTATTCCCTACAGTCTGACCTGGGGAGTAATAAAGATGATGGAACATGTTTGGTGAGGGTGAGACTTTTCTACAACTTTTTCTCTTAAAAAATAAAAATGGCCACAATATCCATCTAGCCTTGTATCCTGGATCAGCCACTGTCAAAAACCACAGGCTTGCAAAGAACATAAGAATATGGCATGTATCCTTTCCCTAGTTCCATTACTTTGCAGGTCAGGAATTTCTTGAGCATGTATATAAGAATCCTTAACATATTATTCTTCCATCAGTTTCTCTAGTCTTTAGTCAGTATAATCCTTCAGCCTCCATAATATTTTGTGCAAAAAAATTCCACAGCTTAACTGAAAAGCAGAACATGAACTTTAGCCCTTCAGATTCAACTCTCACAAACCACTCATCGAGGTACTCTAAGAAAAATCAGAGTTGCTGCTCTGGATATAAGGCATAAAGACTGTGAGTAGTGCAGCACAGAAAACAGCCTGAAAGGCCCAAAACACCTTTCTCCTGATGTTCCTTCAGGACTCAAGGTGGTAAGATCTATGTACAGCCAAACTGGCTTGCCCTCAGATTGATAGCTGGAAACCTTGTCACTGACATAACTGGAGAGTTACTCAGTGGAGCAGGATTCTAACCATACGCAAAAGGTGCTGTTAGCTGAACCTGCCTGAAACACAACTCTTCCAGTCAGCTTTGTCATCTAAGCAACGCCTTGTGACTTGGTAGTCTCTTTGCTCATGACGTCTCAATGAATGACACTCGTGGAAAGAAAACACAGCACTTCAGAAACTTCAGAAACAGTTTTGCTTTAAGAGACCACCAGGCACGTACCAGGTATCAAAAGTGCTCCCCTGCAAAGAAAATGGAAAAATTCTCACAGTTTTTTTTGCCAGATGTAGGTGCTTGTGACCAAAAGGCTGTCCAGTAAACACTGTTCACTGACAGTTTGTGGGAAGAGAATGAACGTACATGGACAACCTCTGGCATGCATCCTAGCAAAACTGAACATACATTACTTATTTTCTCAAGATATGGCAACAGCCAGCTCTCAACAAAGAGGATGTCTCATCACTTGGTATAACAGAAAACCCTTAAAGTAACACAAAATTGTTGCTATGTGTAATGGAGATGGTACAAAGGGTAAGATGGAAACGAGACCCTCAGGTGCTGTCAAGAACAATCATTGTCAGGCTGGAATAAGGCTGGAGTAGGGAGGGTCTCTTCAGGAGAACATCACTGCTGGCACCATGGGCACAACACAGTGTCACAGCAGCCTATTCGACCAAACAACTGTGGCCATGTCAATTCTGTCCTCTTTCCTCTCTTTGTTCTGTATACATGACAAAATAGTATCCTTGATCATGACTAAGGCTCTTGGAGGAAAAAAAAATTAAAATAAAGATACTAAAAAAGACTTCTATAGGTAGATTTGAGAGTCAAAAATCGAATAACCACAACGTAGTCTATAGCCTATATCCATCTCTTTGAGTGGACGCTTTGACCATAAAAGAATAACAAATCTATGATGTTAAAACCCTTCCAGAGAGGTGAGCCTACGTCCTTCAGTTTGTCCTCACTTACAAAGGCAGTTGATACAAACTCATGTCTCATTTCAAGTCAGTAGCACTCCTTTCCTTTTCTTCCTTTTTTATATTTTTTTTTTAATGGTGCCAAATTGTATACATTAAGAGCTGGTCACTACAGCATAAAACTACTATAACAATTACCCAATTGGCATACTGAACTATCATTCTGAAGTCAAAATATTTCATAGATACAGGGACTTTATTTACTGATTCAAGTTTCAAGGAAAGTTAGTTGAAATCTGGCTCCTTTGCTTTAGCTTTCAGAACTAAGCTACAAATACTGTAAATGTTTTTTAGATAGATACAGTCTTGCATATTTCCAAGTCAGTGAAATTTACACCTACATCAAATGCATTTGGCTTTTCTTTGAAAGATATTCAAGAAAAAAAACGAAGGTAGCTTCTTTTTCCCAGAGAAGTAAAGACTACTCTGATCAACCCTCCAAGCCTATGAACAGAAATTAAAAATTTGAGCAATGAATAGTAGTGTTGTGTGACAAGGTTCCCTTCATACTCTGTGAAGGAAAATTCTGAAATGGAAGGGACAGTCACATATCATGCAAATGAAAGATTAGTTACTGAATCTTCAGCCAAAGGGAGTTGATGTATCAGATAATACATCTTGCAGAAGCTCAGCTATAATCCTGCTTGGTGTGTCATAAAGTCTTTGCATGCTTTAATTAGAAAATACTTCCACTAGAAAGGAAAAAGTACCTGGAAGAAGTTTATAGTTTCTTAGGTCTTAGTACAATCCCACCGACAATTTACACAGGCAAAGTGCTAAGTAATTCTGTTGCAGCACTACCTATCCATGTAAATCTGAGCCTTTTCTAGGTAATTTCACCTCCCTGCATAAACTGGTATGTAAACCTCTACCAGTAAACATTTGCTTAGTCTCCTGTTAGATGTGTGACATGGCTGAACTAGCAAAAGGATCCCATGCCATAGGAAACGTGTAGTTTGGCCTTAGAAAGTGGAGTATTGTTGACTGTCATTAAGACTCAGATCAGATTTTCTGGGAAGAAGACTTAAACTCCTAAATTTCTTGTGCATTTCTGCACCTATTTTTATGGCTATACTTAGGGAAAAAAAGCTTCAGGTTGTCTTATAAAGTTAAGGGCAAAACTCCTGCTTGTTAATAGTTTCATATGAAGTTTAGATGTGACACATTTTTATTACATAATTTGACAGAATCATTGCTCTTATATAAGACTGTATAAATCATTTTGCAATAGCCCTCAGGGCACAGCTCTCTCTGGAATAAATAGTTTTTGGATCTTGATGATAGAAAAACCTTGGCAAAACTTTCCTGAACGATGAATGCCAATGATCTTGTTGACCACGTATGGTCAACAACTACTGTGAACCTCAAAAAGAGATCTCATCAAGGTAGATAAAGGACTAATATATCCTACATCTTTATATCTCAATTCTTAAATTGTAATTGTCCCCATAGGCTGTATTATTCACGTAATTCAGTAAGTAATTTATGTAACATCCTCTTCTGTTGCCTAAAATGCTTTTTATCCATTGCCTGAGACAACATTCCTTCACAACTAAATCTGAAAATTCCATTAGTTTCGCAAAACCTCAGTTTGCACAAAATGAAAATGAGTTGTGTATCTGGAAAGGGTCTGACACTTAGGCAGTAGCGAATAAACCCAGAAGTTTCTCTGGTGTGTAAATAATATGCAAAAGCATCTTCAGTTAATAGAATTCCCTACCCTACAAATACGACAGAAATGTCATGTTTTCTAGCTGGGAATTTCACCAATGGACTTTCAAGTCTGCATGTGATTTTCTAAAGCATTCCTTTCCAAGTTGTAACAAAAAGGAAACATGATCTAGTGCATGTTCAAATCCAAGAATGATATTTATGATGCATTTCCAAAGGAGCTGCATCTGAAAGTACCATCCATAGGTTGCAAATTTGTATTGTTGAAGTGTTTTACTGTACAAACCATCTTTGAAATGAGAAAAGTACCACTGGAGTAAAAGCTTGATACAACTGCAGCAGCCTGAATTCAGACCAAAATTGTATTTATGGCTGTGCTTGCTTGTGACTGAAAAGAACATGTAACATACTCCACAACTGTAGATGGCGTCTGCTCTGAGATATTACTGCTGATATTATTGTCTTTGGCCCTTATTCCAGTAATATACCCACATTCAGCTGTAAACAGCAGAATTACTTGTGTCAGCAATACTGAAGGCCTGAAGACTAGACCTGCTTGGTCTGGTTTGGACTGTATGCATCCCTGTCATCATCTTTCTCTTAAGCTTCTCTTCCTCTTCCACTTTCAGCTATTTTTATGGCAAACAAGAACAACCATTAGAGGTGGATGGAAACTCTTCAGGAAAATCACTCTGACTGCTCAACATTCATGCGATGAAGCATCCTGTATTCATTTGACTCTCACTCAGGTTACATAAAAGCAATATTCAGCCATGAAGTAGTTCAGAAATTACCAACCACAGGAAGTTTCCTGCCTTTTAATTTATTTTTTTTTTTTTGTAATGCTTTAAAAATTTCTGTGTACCTTGGCTGAGAGCAACACAACACGCTGTACCCTGGCAAACACGATGCTCTCCTTGTGAGGTGCTCTCACTTTTTGACAGAAATGCAAAAATCAGTTTAACTACTGTCTTGGGACAGAACTATGTTTTATTTACACAGCTTTCAAACTGCCTGCAGGGTTTTTTTTTATGTGATCTGTTTATATTTATCTGTTTATGCGATTTGCCTTAGCTTTCCTGGACCATTTAGGACCAGCTTTTCAGAATGGCTATGAAAATCAGTCAGAGTGAGCTCTGAAAATCAGTCTCTGAAGCTTGCACAATGCTGCAGTACTACAAAATACAGGCTACCTGACTACTTTAGTAGCACGTCAGTTACAATTTCTTTTTATTCCCTCTTGCATGTAGGGTGCTTTTACTAGCTTGTTTTCCAGTCCTACCTCCACTTGTCTAACTCCAGTGGTCTTTCAATGCTCTCTGAATTTCAGCACTTCCTGTCTTAAAAGAATTCAACTTCATACCTGCCTGGTTTGCACTGCTTGAGTTCTTCATACATCCTTCATTGCTTTAACGCAGAATTATTGAAGTGTATCCAGCAGAGAAAAGTAAGTACCTCTTGGAAACCTTGAAATGCCCATGTGCTTTGTGCCTAGTATATAAGAACAGATTAATTCCAAGCTATAAAGATAAATAGCTCTCTTTGTTCTTAAGAGGATTTGGATTGAGTGGAGTTGCTTTATAAGTATATGACTTCTTAGTATTGAAGTCTGGAAATGTAACAGAGAACATATTATCCACTCATGGTTAAAATTATCGGCTTTGGTATTTTCAACTTGGCTGGTCCTTGACTTTCTACTTGTCCAGTCTTCCTGCTTGAGGTTTACATCCTTTATATTGAGATTTTTTAAGGGATACAGAAGAACTCCAAAATAAAACCTGCCATGAGGAGAAGGAAGAGAGACAGTGAGGGAAATTTATATATCTAACTGAACAGCCCAAGGGGATTATTCCAAGAACCATGAGCATTCCAGTGCGGCGGTCTCTAGCCCCTTCCAAACCATGCTCTCCTCTATGACAGCACTGTGACGACTGCCCTTGTGCTGGGGAACCCTGTCATGTTGTTTTCAAATGGTCTTACAAAAAAATCCAGTGCACAGATTTCCACATTGTTTGGCATGTTTGGTTTCCCAAAAAAAGGTTTTTTTGAAACCAGTATCTTTCTCCCATTCTAGGAACACTAAAATTCTCCGGAAAAAAATCTAGAAGAGTCTAATCCTGCTACTCTTGGCTGAAATTAGTCTTACGTGTTTATTTCAACATTGCACTTATGTCAATACAGCCTCCTCACTTCCTCCCTAGATGTGACTCCATCAGATAAGTGATGGGGCGTTTTCCAATTAAAGGTAACATTGCAAGTGCACAAAGGGCAAAGGTATGCTTGTAACATGAACAGAGCACAGGAGATAACAACAAACATTAAAAGTCAGGCACGGTTTTGCAAAATGGAATGAGAATCTCTCATGGAACAATTAGCAGGTTTCAGGGAGGATACAATAGGAAATGAGGGCAACAGCCAGGCCTTAATCAAGGGCTTCTTCCAGAGCTGGGGAGCGTA